>NW_021849573.1:145714-199133 GCF_003651465.1 Formica exsecta | reverse complement strand
AGGGAAAGAACCTGGAACCACGGACACACGGGAACCTGTAATGGGAGGAGCCGTGGATTCTTCAAACGGCAGATCGCGCAGCCTGTGCACTTGACTAATCGAACGTCAAACGCTAATAAGCAACCACCGATTGCCGGGGCAATTTCATTCGCCGAGGCGAAAGCAGCTTTGCCACGGTTGCCCTTCGCCTGTTCCTTCAGCCTCCTCTCCCGTCTCCCTTCGCTTTTCTTGCAGGAGCTACAGAGTTTCAGAGAGATCGGCCGCTTGTATTTCGCGGTGTTTAGCGTTGAATTGTGATTTGCTTGTGATCGTTTTATAATGTAAATTGTCGAGAACATTATTGAAAAACTAAAAAAAGAAATAATGTAATTGCGTACGAAAAAGAAAGATGGATTGAGCAAAGCGCGAGATAATTAATTTATACGTTCTTGCAATGAGTGCGTATATTCATGAAAGAAAGATCTGCCATGTCAAGTGTGACAACGTTTAGAATGAATTAAAGAAGAGAGAGAGAGAAAATATTGACATCTACATATATTTAATATGATATTAACAGATAAGAGTACTAGATACATTCGAGTAATTATGAATAATAAATTAGGAGACAAAGAGAAAATTAGCTTTGTTGACGTGCATTACGATGTGAATGAATACTGTTCATACATAAAGGATACACCCGATTGATGTTCTGGTCACCTATTTCACATTATCTTTTATTCTCCTTTTTTGAAACGGTGGATCGGCACCAATGATAGATGCGTTTTAGATCTCTTATGCTTGCATTTATGTACTCTGGCGCCATCACATTTTTTATTTGATCACTTTTTATTATATATATATATATATATAATTAACAAAGTTAATTTTCTCTAATATCTCTATTTCGGACTTTATTGTAATAAATAGAATTATAATAAAGTCCGAAATAGAGATATTATGAAATCATTTAAATTACGTTATAATACATATAGTACAAAATATAGAACCACACGCGTGCTGAAACGATGTCTGAAATCCTGATACATCGGAATAATTGTGCATTAATGCACAAACATGAATCTCCTTCATTAAGCTCAGTTATACAAAACAGGAAGACGAAACTCGCCGTAGAAACCTATCATTCCCAGTGACATCGTAGAACAAACTATTAATATCCATTTTTTACCGAACTCATTGTGTCACCGGCGCCGCCGCCGTCGCCGCCATGATTATTATTTATAATTGCGTAATAGGCACGAAAGATACTGGCGGGAAAAGAGAGAGGAGAGTCCCATCTCGCGGCGCGGAGGATTACAAAAGGCCGAAACAGCTGAAGAGTCTCGCATTTGCAAGTAGATTATCATTCTGAGAAGTGCCGGGACTTCCTTCTGCTCCGAAAACAACTGGGCAACGTCTTTGTGCTTGACGTTTGACAAATAAGAAACAGGGTCCAGCCGTATCATTACCCATCCTTCGCGGTGGATTCGACTTCGCTTCGGAGCCCGGGCATCCTCAAAAACTCCTTCGGCGATCTAATAACGTCGAGGACGCACCGCCTCATTAGTCAAGTCCAAGCTCCTCACCCCGGGGCTCACCCTATTACAGGCGCTTGCATGTAACCGTCGCTACGTCACACAAGCCAACCTGGGATACCCTGCCTATGAAAACGCTTCCTTCTCCGTCTCGCTGAAACCGACACGAGAGTCTTCACCTTTCCTTTTTTTTTTTGCTCACCGATGATCGATCGTTGATACGGACGCTGACAAAATCAGGGTCAGATGTACCTCCCAAGAATTCTCAATAACACGTGAGATACACGCGGTAACATATGCATCAGATGAATCATCAATGTATCGCAAAAAATAACAGCAATCCAATTTAAAAAAGAGATACACGAAACAACGATCGATATCAGCGTGCGACTTTTTATATTATTTTGTTAAGAAAAATATATATATCCATATTCGTAAAATTTGTTAAATATATTTAATTTATCCATTTGTGCAGATAATTAATTATAAGATTATATCATAATTATAATACAAGAAAAATATTTTATAGACTAAAATGTATATATTTTTTTTTATAATAAATATAATATCAATTACGTTTATAGATGGATAAATAAAATACGCTTATGAGCAATTGCTTCGACTCTTAATTTTTCTCGGTATGTGTATGGGCGACGTCGTTCCAATTAATCGTCACATCGCTGCGAAGATACGGGACGTATGTTCACACGGAAGTCCGTCGACACGTCCGGCGCGTCACCCGCGATGGTAAAAATCAAATAAGTGGCAATCAACGCGTGTCAGTCCGGCGGACTGACTGCGTCCAGGAGAGGGCCAAATACATAGCACGGATCATCTCCTCTTTCGCTCCGCTCTCAATCTAGAAACAGAAAGCGCCGGACGACACCACGCCACGCCGGAGAAGGCCCCGCCATAGGTGATGGATGGGTCTCGCCTCAAACACAGTTTTGTCTATACATACCCTCGCGCGCGCCGTTTCCCCAATTAAACAATTGCATTCACATCCATCCATCCATCCGTCCGTTCTCTCCGTGAGATCGCGCACGGGGTCCGCAACGACGGTCGCGTTTCTTCGTTCCCCTTCTCCTCCCCCCCCCGCCCTTTGTCCCCCCTCCCCTCGTTTCTCCCGCTGACCGTATATACGAAGCGTCGGCCGAACTCGTCACCGGAAGATTTCGCCTCGAAGCAATTTACGATCAAATTGCACGTCCACCACACGTAGCCGAGTTGGAGCCCGAGCGCGAGCTGCAAAACGGCGGATACGTGATGTCTGATCAGAAGTAATTGCGCTCGGCGCAATGGAAGGTATACCCGATGATTTGCATGCTCGCGACGCCAGCTAAGGCAATTTTTCGCTCTTTCGGGTAGCGCGTTTCCCATCCGGTGAAACGAATTGTACATATATCCATGAGACTGGTAATCAACAATATCCTGCTTTGGATAATGGTTTCCGGACAAAGAAGGACTGTACGTCATGTTGAGAGATGGCTGAAAACTCTGAGAATTAATGACCGAATGTATAATTGAAATCTTTTAATTGAACGTCCGGAAAATAAATTTTGATATCGAGATCGTTTTTTCTGTACTTTTTTTCTGTACCTTTTAGGTTATCACATTATTTGAGTGTTTTTCACCGAAATATCTAAAATGCGGAAAGGAACCGGCTCGCTGAATGTAAAGCACGCGACGGCGTATAATCCGCGTAATCATAATTCAACGTAGCGTTGCGCGTCGCCGGTTTTGCGACCAATGACTGTCGCCGGTTCGTCACGTCCATCTCTTGAAATCACGGCTCTCGCGGCCGGAATTTTATGTAAAATCCGATGCGCCTGTTAGTTTATGCGGGCAGCATACATTGGCGGTGGTCCCACGAACGTGCCCTACGTACCAAGCCCCACTCTTTCTCTCCCTTTTTCTTTTGTTTCTTCACCCTTCCTCCTCCGCCTCCTCCTTCAACGACCCCAACGTCGATTCGAACCACCGTCCTCGATATTTCGGTGCGATCGCTCACGGCGATACCGAGATTTAACGACCCCGCCAAAAGGAGGAAGAAAAAAAGACGAGCATAAAAGAGATCGGCGGAATCTTTTTCTCTCCCTCTCTTTCTCTCTTTTTCTTTTTTATTTTCCGCAACGGCGGGAAAAACGCGCGTAATGGATGGTATTGAAATTAGAAATTTTTGATACGCCATTCATTTCTCTCTCTCTTTCTCTCTCGCTTACGACGCCCATGACGATTGATCACGAGGACGTCGCGTCGCGAGAGGAATCGCAATAATGTGTCTCATAGCCGGATCGGTGCCGGCGAATTCAATTCAGGCTTCGTGTGTACCGCACGCGAAATGGAAGACACGGAAATGTCAAGGAGGAAGAAAGACGCATCTCGCACACAGGCAGCGGAGGGGCAGCAGACTGTTACGCTGACGTTTGACAACGCCGGCGGCCTCGGCCTCGGCGTTTCTCTCGCTGTCTGTCTCTTTTACGAAGCACCGTTGAAAAATGATTCTCCCCGTTCGCCGCCCCTAAAGCTAAAAGCACGAAAATATTTTTTCACCCGCTGAAAAGATACGCCTTTCGGTTCGCGAACGTTAAACGTACCGTGAGTATTCTCTTGCTCTTCTCCGCGGACACGTTGATTTTTTTACAGATACTTTATAATATCATTCATTATCAATATATATTTTCAATTATTTTAAATATATATGATAATATAAATATAATTATAATATGCATATATATGTATATTTATTTATTTATTTATTTATTGCAAGAACAAGTAAAAATTCAATAATTCTCTTAACCTTCTTAACAAAATTTGCCATAACTTCTGTGAATATGCATACTCAATTTTTTCAACCGCAGCGTGACCACTGAGCACGTGGTACCCAGGTTTGGGACTGAAATTTGTTCCGCTAGCGAACGCACAGTAGCTTTCCGGACAGAATCTTAAATTCCTATACACCGTACAAAATTAATGCATTTCCTGGACACGGCATGACTAAGAAGAAAAGGGATCTTATGTAAAGAACATCGTGCGTGTGAAATTCACCGATGATATAAGACTTTAAACGAAATAAATAATTACAAGAGTTATTATCAACTATATATTAAAATAATGTAATCGAGAATAAAATTTGTGTTTGGGATGATATACATATGACATACATATATTGTTTGTGAATGCAATGAAGCACTGATAATCAAAAGATAAATTATGGGATAAACTTTCTTCTTCCTTTCAATTTAATGATTTTTAAAAGCAATATTTAAAAAATATAAATATTTGCCTTTTAAATTAAGATATGAGATATAAGATCTGTTTTAGAAAGCGAGAGAACACCTATCATTAATATCTTTATCGATAATCTCGATGCCAAGTTTTTACTTGTGAGAATTTTATGACGAACGCGTAAGGTATTTCGATTGTGCGTGTTGTATAATATCTCGAGTTTTATAACTTTACGGAAACATAAGAAAAAGATTAAATGATATCAGATATGTGAAGATGGAAATTGATGAAAATCTTTATCATCTCGCAAAGAATGTGTGTTGTGATAAAACATTCATCTTTAAATATCTTTTTCAAGGCGTATAATATTCATGAACAGTACATACTTGAAACATACTTGAATTTCTAACGATAGCGAGAGAGAAAGAGAGAGAGAGAGAGAGAGAGACGCATGTTATTAAGACACGGTATGGGATAACTAAATAGGATACACGTAACAGATTCTGTCAATGTTTATAGGCAGCAATATACCATCCATCACCATTTTTCAGTGTATCTGCGATCATCCATCACCAACACTCCGGAATCCTGGGGTGGGCCTGACGCGAGCAGCCCTTTCGGGCTAACAACTTGTTTCTGTTGACACTATCGAATGAGTTACCACTTTCGGATGGTTTTTGTTGACACTATCAAACGCTTTACAGTTTACGAACAATTATGCGTGATTTATCACCGCCGCGTATCACCAGCGCCAATTCGACGCTATCCTTTCGCGCGAGGCGCATTATACGATTTTTACGGAGAATATACGGCCGTTTTGTGTCCGCGAATAACGAATCATGTAATAATCGGACTCGAAAGCGTCAATTAAATCTTATATCAGGATCGGAACTTTCTTCTACGTTACATAGTGTGATAGTAAACTATCACGCGCCCGTGCATGTAGATCTGGAGATTGGAGACTGTCGGAACAGACGAAATTTCTACTTCTGGCGGTTACAAGTGCTGTCCCTATAACTTCGCCATGAGAAACGACGTACACGCGAAGGCGTACTTAGCATCACGAATTGATATCGAAGCCGGACGGGTCACGTGACCTGAAACATCAAAGGATCTCTATGCGCGAGGTACAAATATATATACCGGGGTAAATTCTGTAAGCCGATTGGTCGACGTTGCCGATCGACATAGCGTGTCATGTGACACGCCTACGAGTCACGCGAATCGTCTTTTGTTCTCATGCTGAATTTCAAATCTCCGAGTTTGCTTAACGCGAAAAAAAAAACTGTCTAACATTCTTTTAAAATTGAATCATTCTATAGCAATCTGCGAAGGACTAATGACACTTGAGTATTTATGGGAGGAGAGAGAGTCTTTCTTACGTAGATAAAATATATTCTGATGAATTTTGAATATATTAGATACCCCAGACGAAAAACAAGTCGATCGCCTCGTAATGTCCTCGGAATATTATTCCTTTCGACATCGTCTCTAATCATTCAAAAATATGCAATTAAATCATCAACATATTCAGAAATTCGAGGCTACTTTTCATTGTAGAAAACGCTTTTGATTTTGTTAAATATTTCGATTTTATTATCTGCTTATTCTCTTATTCGTAAGCTGTCTATCTTGCACTTAATCATCCATATCTCTATCTCTCGATCAAAGATACTGCCTCGCTTCTTGCCGGCTCGACTTATTGTTAGTGGTATAATAAACGACGGCCGAGTCGGTTTTCGCCGTTGCCAACGATGGCCCAATAGCGCCGAATATATACGCCTACCTACGAAACAACCCTACAACGATACGCACTTAATTACATAGCGACCAGAACTCGCCCCGACAGCGTGTATACGCAAACAGACGCATGTGGATTAGGTGCGCAATATAATCCGATAAAAAAAAAGAAGGTTATTAAAAACATCGTATATCGGCAAGTAGATAGGAAAATGGATAACACTATCAGAAGGCCTTGATTGTAACCACCGGGTTACATTAACGAGATTCGATTTGTGTACGTTTCTAAGTTATATTACATCTCTATTTTATTACCGATATAACAAATTATTGCATTTTATCATTATCTACGCCATGTTTTAGTATATGAAACTCACACATTGTTCAATAGAGGCAAAATTGAAAAAATTAAGAATGTTCTTCTCAAAACAATTGCATTTCTAACATTAACGACGATACGCATATTTGAAATCTCTACTACAAGTTTTTGAAATTTTTGTAACAAAATGTTTATTGCATTTACAATTTTATAAAGTTTTTGTGACTTTCAAATCTTGCAAATTTTTAAAATTTAATGCGGCGAAGATGAGACAACCTACGTGAAAGAACTGATCCTTGTAATTATCGTCATCGCATCTGCTTGTGTTTCTCGCGGATCGCGCGCATTCCTTCGCACCATCCCCGGTCATCATGTTGTCTCGCGACCGATCGTCTCCCCGCAGTAGATGTCTTTATCTCATATATGCATAAAATCGTCCTAATAACTCTCGACATGCGCTTACGCACTCACGGCAAACTGCCCTTGGTAATATGAATCTTGCATGCGATGCGTTTCTTTCGAAAATTTACGGACTCTGCTATCAAATTATACATAATGCGTAAATAAAAAACTTACAATCCAGCTAATATCATAATATGTTATACATCCTGTATGTTCCATCTTCTATCGATTGAGTATGTATCTGATTTTATATATACATGGTCCGATCTTTTATATGCGTAATTTAATAGAATCAAACAAGATATAAACATTCAATTTGATATAGATTTATTTTTAAGTTTTTATTTAATTATCCATCCAGTTCAATGAAATTGTATGCATACTTTATTTTATGTACATGTTATATAACCGACGGACAATTAATAATTGTGAAATAATTATACAGCTACATATTATATACAGAACTGAGATTATATATATCTCGATCACTTCTTAAAAATTTGTCGGCGTACGATAGCGGTTTCCGTGACAACCCTTATCCGAACAGTTAATAGAATAGCTCGTAGCCGCGGCTGCGTCTTCGAAAAGTTAAGCGGACCGCCTCGGGCTGTTCCGCCGTGGCTTTCCGTCCCCGTTTTGCGGCATTCGAATTGCAAATACCAGAATGTTTGCATGTTGTTGTCACCGCATCGGTACCCGGAGGGGAAAAGGTAGAATGCCGCGAGAGACGGCGACGCTTGGAGGTTGGCGACGCGAGCAGGAGGAGGAGGAGGAGGAGGAGGAGGAAGAACTCCTCAAGAGGAAATGGAGAGGAACCGACTCAAGTCTCAGATAAAGACGAATAAAAATAAGCGAGCAAGCGAAGAGATAGAGGGTGCAGGATGGAGACGGCGTTTCCTGCCTGGGGAACATTAGCGCCCTCAATACTCCTCCGCTCCCGTTGCTCAGATCGTCCAACCACCCACGTTGGGAAAGGGGGCTACCGCACATTCCCCTGCCCGACTATTCACCTCTCTCGTCCATATGACAGACATTGTGGGCAAGAATCAAGCAAACACCGCTGAAAGCGTCCTACAGCACGTGTATGTGTATGGGTTCCTTTCGATCAAGCGATTTAACATATGTCCGATTCGCCGACAAGTATATATCGGCCACCTCGGTAGTAGAGGGAGAGTTATATACTTGTGATTTACTTGTTTTACTTGAAACTTGACGAAATAAGGGAAATGAATATAAAAAACTTAGAAATGATAAATATCAAATATTTCGCTAGCTTTCAGTATACTCAGAAAACTGAATACTATGCACACATTCGCGTGATACTTACCTGTGATATCTCTTAGCGTTATGAGACTTCTTATCTCCTTGGGAAAGTACTTTGTTCGCTTCGTATCTCGAGTCTTGATCTCGCGTCATGCGAAAAGAATGTCGGGATAAAGATCTATTCGTCATAATGCAGATGCTTGCGGCGTAACACGAAACAGGCGTAAAAAGCAGCTGATAGACCTCGATCGAGAAAGAAGGAAGATAACGGAAATTTCATTTCACTTAAGTTTTCCCAGCTCAATTCAATGAGTTTAACCTTCAATTCAATTTCCATAAACTACGAAGGATACTAATGCCCGTATCAGACTACGCATTGAAAATTGAAGATTGAAGATTAAAGATTGAAATTTGACTAATCAGGACAAAAGGGACTAAAATTTCTTTGTCTTGATTGGTCAAATTTCAATCTTCAATCCTCAATCTCAATCTTCAATGCGTAGTCTGATACGGGCTTAAGCGTCACCTTCTCAAACATCACAGGCCGCTCGAGGACAAGAAAATCATCACGCGATAGAAGGAAGCGAGCTAATAGTAAGAAGAGAGAAAGAGACTCGTAGACGTGATTTCGCGATCATCGTACACGATGATTGCGCGCGAGGATGCTGGGAGGTAAATGTCGGATCCGACTGTCCCTATTATAGAAGCCATTTCGTTGGCTCCGGACATGGTGGATGGCGCATTACGATAATACAGCCTAATAATAGAGTGCCGAGAGAGAGGTACAAGCCCGAGAGACTCCGATTGGCCGCCTCGGGCATCGTAATTGCGGCCGTCCGATGATTATTGGTGGCAGAGGAGGCTCGATCACGATCGAGAGTCCGGCGTCTCCGGATCGTCGACTGGCTTGAGACCTTCGGGATACTCGATCGTGCTTCTCCCCATGTGCGTTCCTCGCTTGTATCTCTCCATTTCTCTCTCTGTCTCTCTCCGACAGCTTCGACTAAACACACCCATTATGCTGAAAATGCGACTTTGATGATTGGGTGCGTGGCATCTGAAGCGAACGCCGTTCTCCTTTAAATGCGGTTTCCTCAAGATGTCGGACGTCAGCCTATAGATTTTGTTTTTTTTTTTCTCTTAATTCGGCTGCTGATCGCCGCTTACGATTATCACGAGAGTAGCGAGCCGACGAGTTCAGTGCTAAAAAATTTTTTCGTTTTTTTTTTTATATATATGTGCAATTAATCGATCTCGTGCTTTATACATATAAATAAGATATCATTAAAACTCATCAAAAAATTTTCCAACTTATTGACTTTCGCGATAGAGGATTATTATTTTTCATTATTAAAGACCTTTAGTATATATTTCCAGTATAACAAAGTAAAGAAATGAGAGATTCTTTCTCTTATTAAAAAGTTATATACATATAAAAATTTAATATGAGCTTTTTTTTAATTTTCTGAACCAAATCTTATGTCTTTAATTCGACTAGATTGTTGCATATAGATCGCGAGACGCTAATGAGAAGAGCTCTGAGATGCATTCTAATGAATCTAAGCAGGTTTTTTGCATTACATTACTTACACGAGAAGGGTAAGTCACCATACGGTCGCTTTGCTTCCATTTGTCCGTGGGGCGACTTCTGGCATTTCTACTTTTATTGCGGGTCGCGCAAGCATATGTGTGCTACGGTGGTCTCAACATGTAATTAATTTCAATTATAAAAATATTATTGTCCTTTATAACGCTGGCAGGTGCTTTGTGGTCAAAGGTTAGTTTTTATCGCTGGGATCCCACGGTCGAAATTTCTCGTGTATCTTCAAAAACCATCGTGATTTCGTTAATTGCCTCGATATATCAACTATCGTTCTCTAATTTTCTAAAAATATTAGAAAACACATACATGTTTCATACGATGTGTTTCCGGTTGAATGGTATAAATTACGACAATATTCAACGAAAATTACGGATTCGTTACCGTTTACGATTACAAAAGCAAAGCTGGAAAGGGATACTTGTACGCGGCGCGCCTGTGCCGCGATATGATATTATTCAAAATTAGCGGGGCAGCGAAAGTCGGAAGTCCCAATTTCGCGGACGAAGACAGTGGGAGCCCTGCCAACGCTTTCTCATCGTCATTACTTCGTAAGCCCTCCGCGCGGCCGTAACCGCGCGGCGCAAGCCCGCCCGCACAAAAGAGCGAGAAACTTAATTAGGTTTCTTTTATGATCCGATTTAACCGATCACCGGTCTTGTAAAGCGTGGTAGCCCCGCGCGCTCTGAAACGTCTGACGTGAAATTTCGCACAATGTGTGTACGGGCAAGTGTATTATCGACTATTAGCAAACGGACAATGGCGTGGCCCCCCGTTTTTTCCGTCTACGGAAAAGGCGTGATCATATATTCCGACGAGTTATATGCGCGAATAGAGCAGCATCGGAGAGACGTAATTTACAAATAGGGCTTCTTTCTTGACAAATTGCGGCGAAACCCGCGGTTACGTTGCCCGATGAGAATACGGGGTATCGTTTAACCTACAGACTGCGGGAGCCTTAAAACAACGAAAAAGAGCCGTCGAGCTATTGGGAGCTCGGGAGCTATTTAAATCTGTTGAATGGAAGAGCCGGAGCAACCTTCTCTTTCAGCACCGGGGATTCGGCAACAAAGGCGGAGGTTTTACTTTTAAATTTAGTACACGGGACCGAGAGCCCCTTTCCACCCCCCCGTCTTCATCCCTGCCGTCCTTCGGTAAATAAAATAGGGATTTAGTTCCACCTTGAGTTTATTCCGAAGTCGTTCACGAGAGAAGACGGCGGGATAAATCACTCGCGTGTAATGATCCGCGCGCGATTAACGTAAACCGCGGTTAAGACCAGACCATAATTGGATAACAAAAATCTGATCTAACGCGATTCTCCTTCGTAAGAGAGCGGCTTCTCATTTACGAGCGAAGTATATTGTCTCTTGCTGGTATGATGCTTGGGAACTTCACGGGAAAGAAAAGAGACACATGGATGAAAACACGGCGTTTCGAGCGTGAACCTCGGCGTGGAAAGGTGAGCGCAACTTTCGGAAGTGTGCTGGATTGCTCGTGGCACAAATTACCTCTTTAACGGAGGGCTACCTACTTCTCTCCGAGGATCCGGTTCGGGGAGGAAAGATGGAGTGGTCCCAGGAGAAAGAGGGGAAAGGGAAGACCGCCGGTAAAGAAAGACCCAGCACGTACGCGACGTGGTGTCGGACTCTGGCCAGGCGTCACGACGCCCCACTGTCTTCCCAAAGACAGTCTGCTCTACGAGGCGGTCCAAGTGACAAATAGATGTACGTCTTGACCGCACGATTTACTCCTTGCCAGAGGATAAAAGGTTTCTGACAATTCCTGCTGCGACAGCGTTACGATCCTATTGTTTCTTCATATAAGCAATCGATTCTTCAAATGGTCAACGGGTTATTTTCAGTCGGTTTCTTTATAGTTTCCACGTTATTCATAACTCGTGTGATTTTCGGTTTAAAAGAAGGCTTACGGCGTTTTCATGTTTGGTCACGTACAAACACAGCAGTAAAATTTATTTTGTTCAAGATGCGCTAGATAAAAGAAAAAATGACACACGAAAATTATAAGTTCTTTATTTCTCTTTGCTTTTAAATTTTATTATCTTCGTTAAATTTTCCTTTTCATAAAAAGTAAAAATCTTTATTTATTTTTATTTATTTACCCATAATTTGTATGAATTAAAGAGCTTATGCTTAGAATTTTATGATAAAGACACATTTCATTACACACATGTATTTGTTCCAAAGATGCATTTATTTTTATTCGCATCTTTAATATAAATGTTTCTAATTTTCTAAATAAGGTCAAAATTCTTACAGCAGCTCTCTTCGATCTCTCGATAAGTTCGACGCCCCTTTCTCCCTTTTAACATCAGCATGGGGGAACGGGCGTCTTCTTCCGGGACTCCCGCCAATATCTTCCCACCTACTGCCAGCCTCACTTCCTCATACCCACTCTCATTATCTCGAGGAAATTAAATATGTCATCTGATTCTTAAAGTTGATTGAAGTTTCGGTCCGCCGTGAATGCGCTTGCGACCGATTTCTAATTCATTAAGATAATGTATTGAGCACGTGCCAAAAACACCGTAAGCAAAAAAAAAAAAATTGTATACGATAGAGTAACGATAGTCTGGTTTATTCTCATTCATGCCTTCAAAATTGGTATTAGTCCGATATAATTTATTTATTGCATATTTAGCGATTTTAATTATAGATATTTAATATTACAATTGTAAATTTGACGTTAATATTGTGTGTATATTAAAAAATAAAACATACAGCGTTCTTATTTTGACCAAAATTTGTCTCTCTTACTGCACAAGATATCAGAAATTCGTTTTATATATTTATAAAACCGGAATGATATATATGTCTATAAAATCGCGTGATCAAATATACAGTATTTATTCGGTGATTTTATTTTTTTAGTTTTAGAAATAAATAGACATGCGATCCGAACACAGATAACGATTTAGGAGAATGAAACATATCGTCTATCACACACGCACGTGAGGGAAATTCATGCTGCGTATTCTGGATGCCTGGTCACGAATGTGCAAGTCACCGAGGAAGGGAGGGAGGGGGTGTGATGAGACGCCTAAAGTTGGAACATTACTCTGGAAGTGTTAGCGAATAATGTGATACATCTAACAGCAAATACACAGATCATGATTGTATGAATCTGCTCTGATCGATCGAAAAGAAACGTTATTTCTTGTAGTCGAAGAAAAAGTAAATTTTATTTCTTTATCTATAATTCTCTCAAAAATAAAAAAAGAGAGATATTTCGAATTGAACAAAACAATGCACGAAACAACCAAAGATAACTCTAGGCATGATTTATCATGATCATTGAAATTGGATCATGTGGCAAATGTACCGCGTATCTTTATAAAGCTTGTCGAGTTATGACGTCATTACGATACAAGTACGATGCGAGAACCTACATAGGTAGATTAGAAAGCAATCTTATCGCCTAATTTCAAGGTCCCGACCTTTGTGTGTGTGTGTGAAACCTTAGTCCGAAAATTACGTAAGAGCGACTCACTGATAGCAATCGGAGATGCTACTAATGGGCGGTTGTAATATGTGAATATTTGAAAATTCTTTTCTGAGTGTTAAATCAAATATTTCTCCTCCGTAAATTATTTATTCATCTGACCATTTCTATAACATTATAAGATAATGTCTACAGTTTTATATATCATTTTATAGAAAAAAATTTTTTAATTGTTTTTGAAAAAGATCTCAAAAGAAAGTTCAATAATTATGTCATAGTTCTCGTGTGAATTTTGCATGAAATAATTTTTTCTCCTTTTATTATTATATAATATGTTGCAAAAAGTAATATAGATAAATGTTAAGTAGCCACAATTAATTATGCTCGATCATCGTCAGACATATAGTCCCATTCGGAAAACCCGCGTCAACCTAATCGCTGCCAATTTATTTAATCGAATAAAGAAGGGCTTGCACGCTGGAGATCCCAAATTCCTGGTGTGTGCGACATGGTATTCGCATTACGAAAGGCCGGGGGTCTGGCTTTCTGACCGCCCGAGTAGCAAGTATGTGCAGAGGTTACAGTTAAGGTGGCCTGTTAAGGGCGGAAGGGTTGGTGGAACTCATTCGAGAGGACGAGTGGAATATGAGAGACCGACAGGAGTGGGAGAACAAAAGCGTTGTACTCTTCGCCCAGTAGGCTGCGGTCATCTTTTCATATGTATGCGTGTTATACTTTTTGCACCGCCTTTGCTTACTTTACATATATATTGTATATACATGCGACTTTTATTAATACAGTCGTAAAATTTCTACTACATCTGTTGTACGAAAATTGCCGTATGAACGGATTAAAAATATGAATAATATTTAATTTCATAAAAAAATACAGTATGTTATAGTAATAATATATTTTACGTAATCAACCTCGATCTGTGTGACATTCAAGAGCAAACATGTATGGTCAGGTGGTTGCGAGAAGAGAGGAATACGGAAACGTGAAGAAGGTCTTCGGACATGCGGCATGTCGGTGCGGAGAAAGAGAAGGTTTACGAGAAATGCGGCCACCGCAACACACGCGGTGGCCGAGACCAAACCAAACCAAAGATTAATGTACTACACTTACTGGGGCAATTTGCGCCAAGTGTCGGCTGTAGAACTGGGTATACCTCGAGTTCTGGAGGTAGATTTGTTCCATTCGCGCAGAGAACCCTCCCTTTCTCTCTCTCCCCCTCTTTCTCTCTCTGTCTCTCTTTTTCCCATCCCTGAAAAATAACTCGAAAGGAAAGTTCCGAATCCGAACGGAAAAAAGTAGGGAAATGATAAAACTTCTTGCAGACTCTTGTAAATTTCAACGTAATGAACGTAGGCGCGCGCGATTATTGACTTTCCCAGCGTTTATTAAATTGCTATTGAAAATTTTTCGATTCAAATCGGGAAAAGTCACCCGATATGATACGCTAATTAAAAACGAATGAATGATCGTCGTCGTGGAACCGTCCACAGTTTTGCCGGCGTAACACGCGCTGGGGCAGGATATAAGCAAATTAAATATGCATAATTAAAACGAAATAGCGACGGGAGAAACGTCGCTCGTGCGGTTCCGGCTGGCTCGAATCAGAGGGAAGAGGACTTAAGGCAAGGAACATTCTCGTAGCAACATCTGGTCGCTATGAAGTATAAAGAGGCATGCGATATCATCCGCAGTGAATGCTTAATTAAAACCTCAGACTCCTCAGCCACGGAGTTCCCCTTAGTCGCGCGCTAATCGCAAGAACCGCCGTTGCTGTTCAACACGAACCAGCTCACTTTTACGTATATGTATATGTATATCCTTGCGGTGTGACAATCTCTTGTTGATAATCTTACGTTCGCTTTACGAATGATTTTCATCCCCGATGATCATTTAACAATCATATCTACTTTCGTCACCTTTCATAATGTGTGAGACATTATTATTATTATCAAACAATTATTAATTATTTAATTAAAAATTAAGTTTTTGTCTTCACAAGTCTCATTTAAGAGAAATTAAAGATGAATCTAATGAATTTTTAAGTTATACACTGTATGCTTTAAGCGAAAATCTGTTTTTTGTCAAAATTTTCTTCGTATAAAACGAAGCAAAATTTTTTTAACGATCTTCGAAGCAACGCAATAATCGATAAGCAAGTTTAAAAAGCGGTAGTGAAAGTAAGCGCTCTATAGCATTTCCGGTGGCACACTAGCCATCCAACGGGACGAGAGAAAATTTCACTTGGAGCGTCTAACGAGTTCGCTTTTACCCCAGACGACGAAGAAGAAAAAGTTGGAAGAGGGTCGCGAGTGGGGAGAGTGGAGTTTTAGGTACGAAAAGCGAGCCTCTCCGTTCCAGTGGAGCAAGGACTCGGCAAAGACTCGTTTTCAGTGATCCGGTGAGATTGACAGGTCGAGCCCTACTCGTGGACTTGTGCCGGTTGGCATGCTAAAATGGCGATGAAAGATGGTTTACTTTTAATGGCGGATATGCTACTTTCGGTACGCATTTCTTTTGATAACTAATTATAACGACACGTCAAACGATGAACTACAATCTAGTGAATATGTTAAGTAACTTCGAGCTCTCTCTTATATGTGAAACGCGTTTGATAAATTTTCCACCGTATGTCGATGCACATAAGCAATTACAGCGCACGCTATTAAGCCGTTGTAACGATGAATATTCCAATTATTGCAAAGACGCAACATGCGGCAGGTACGCGTTTCACGTGCCACCCGATAGCGCGTATATCACGCGTCTCGTCGCGGGAGAGACGGTAACGTCAATATATATGCAAACGCCGATATAACGATCTATCGGTACGTAAATATACAAAGGGCGAAGACGAGCGTGGGAGAAAAAGCGATGGCACGAGAGAAAAGGGAAAAGGGCGAGAGACTCGCCCGCGCACGCGAAGTAGGAGTGAGAGAGAGAGAGAAAACTCTGAGCTTAATATAAAACGTCATTTCGCAATCGGCAGCAGCCGGAGGAAACGCGAAGATCCGGCACGCAGAAATTCCGCAGTCGTCACAAAAAAGAGGAACTTTGAAAGAGAGAAAGAGAGAGAGAGAATCTTATTTTTCTGGCATTAAGTTTTTCGCGGTAAGGGTGGGGGGAGGCATTATTCTAAATATAACTTTTTACTTTCGATAAAATTGCAGTACGACGGAATAAAAACAAATTTTGGCGACAACTTTCGCAAATGCCATGATGCACGAAGCGACGAATCGTTTTGAGATTAATAAAGAAATCCGAAAATTATCGTCGCGCAGTTTCCGGAGGAATCCGTTATCGGAAAAACTCCATCTCTCTCTCTTTGCACGGCGCAAAGAGAGTAAAATAAAGAATCCGCCGAAGAAAGATAGCGCAGAGCCGCTTTTATCGCGCGAAGCGCGAGCAACTGTGTCGATCTGAGGAAAATTGCCCCCCTCTTTCCCCTCCTTCCTCGAACTTTTCGTTCGTATATTTCGGGCCTTTCTTCCTATATATGTTTTCGGGGTGAGACGCCTGGGGAGGGAAGGGGTCGAGTTCTACCGAACATCGGTGGCGCGAGCGAGGCGCGCGCGATGAAACTTTTAATAAATGGCAGAGTCGATATGAAGTATAGGACTTTGACATATCGTGTGTCTGTAATGTATAGTTAAATCTGGTGGCAGATGTGGAGGGTGTTCTCTCCGTTCTCTCATTCTCTCTCCGATACCTCTCCCGCTCGCTCGCCATCTCTTCCGCTCGAACGTCCTCCTCTCACAAACCTCCCTCTTAACCATCCGCGTCCGTTTTGCGCTTCGGGATGCTCGACGCTCCCTCCGCCCCGTGAAAATTTCCTTCTAACCCACTGACGCAATTGAATATATCATTAATACGATCTCGGAGAAAAGTCCGAAATTAAAGATTAAATCACCTTTTAAGTCTCTCTCTTTAGGTATAAACAAGATTCGGAAAAAATCTTCACTTAACTCTCTTACATTTTTCATTTTCCATTAGATTTTTACAATTATTTGTTTATATAATACTTGCCGCTCAAATATATATTTAAAATTTTAAACATTATTATTAAGATTTATACTTGCTGTCCCAAAATTTTCCAGGCATCCTGATTAAAAGAATAATACGTACAAACCTAAATGTTTATATTATCTTTATCACTTTGTTGCAACGTGACACAAATGTGCCATTTATTTAGTTCAACGATCTACAACATAATGTTATAGGTATTCTCACGCTAAAGGGGATCGATTGAAGCAAGTAAACGACTTTGCTTCATATGAACCGCCTGATGAGGGTAGTGCCACGAATTTTTTTCTTTGGAAGCGACAGTGAACTTTTCAATCAAACTGCCTGTCTAAATGAAAGCTCCTCCACAAAGCGAATCAGGGTAATCTGTCATCAAAACTGTTCCGCGACGAGCCGTCGCGATACCAGTCAGTGCCCCCAGCAACCCCGACCGTTGCAACAACGACACGGTTGCATTCAAGATCCATGAACCGATCCAATTCAAATTCTCTCTTGAGAGAGCATTTTGTATAATATCATATTCGCATGATTTAAATGTAAACGTATATACACGCACAAAGCGATTAAAATATGGATTGTCATGGGCGAAAAAATACTTGAAACTTCTTCGCATATCAAATACAAATATGCTATTGCATTTTTAGAGATCAATAACTAATTAAATATGAGTAAAAAAAATTGGACATGAGTACTATACCTGTGACAAGGTCGAAAAAAGGCGAGAACTGCAATCGTGACATCGTTCCTGTCATCGTTCAGCGGACGAATTCGCGCTATCACACGCATCGAGCCGTTAATAAAAGCGAGAGACTGTCGTACCTTGATTCTGATGCTCATCCGGCGAAGGTGGAGGACCGCGTGGCCGAGCACGTGAGAAAGTTCCCCACCACTTGGCGCGATGCCGAACGACGCGCTCGCGCGTACCGCCCACAGTTGCGCCGGGTAACCGTGGCCGCCCAAAAGGGCCTCGTGCTCGTCCGCATCGAGAGAGTCGCCCGCCTGCACTCTCACGGCACGGACCTGGTCGTCGTACCCTCCTGGTTCGCGTGTGCCCTCCGAGCCCTCCAAGGCCACCGTCGTCACGACAGGGCAGCCCGCCTACGTCGGCGGAGGGCTGTGCCTCACCGCGCGCGTTACCGCTCTGCGATTGGTCGCCCCGTTCCCGGCGAGCACTGTCACGTGACCGGGGCTGCCGCCACATTAAAGGACAACTTCCACCTTCGATGCCCAAGTGGACTCCTAGCCACCCCCTCCCGGAACGGGGAAAGAGACAGCAGTAACAACAGAGACACCGGGAACGTCGGGAGAGGCGAAAAAGATCGTAGGGAATTTCGGTCGACTGGAGACACGACCGTCTCTTTCTACGGGACGTCCTTCGGGTCGCCTCTCCTACCGCGCCTCGTCGACGGGGTACCTCCACCACGGGGAACTATCTCGGACCCCCCACCCACCCGCGGCCGCGCTATCTCTCGACGTCCTCTCTCTCTCCATCGTCACTTGGCGAGTGTACCGCGGTATCGGTGACTGCTTGGCGTGTACCCTAGTCCGTTTGCCTGGGTTTCGGCCGATCGGTACGGCGACGGTAGCCGCGCGATTCGGCACGGCGTTCTCCGTCGATCGGTCGGACTATCGATCAAACGTCGTCGCGACTACGTGTGACAGTGGTGATCTGTGTCCTGCTTGTTTCCATCATCGAGACTGCGGATCTATGATCTGCCATATGTCGATCGCGAGTATGCAGTGTCATGTCCGTGTCGTCCGAGAATCCGCTTCCCGTTGCTACCGAGTTTAATGTCACGCAAATCGAGTTATTTCAGATAGTTCGGAGATGAGCACGGATATATAATTTACGATAATGTACTGTGGTGAGTACTATAGTGTGCAGTGAATATGCGGTAAACAATTGGTATTTGGTTCGCCAATCAATGTGCATAAATCACGTTTGAGCTATAACAAGTAAGTAATAATAAAGTGTTCCGATTAAGAAAGAGCGATGCTGAAGAAGGAAATGCATGAAACAGAAAAGTGATCGGTTCTGTGTCGTTGGAATAGAGGATGAGTAGAATTTGGTATCGTATATGCACTAATTAATTATATACGAAAGAGAAAAGATAATAAGCTATATTATAATCAAATTCATGCTCATTTTTGCCTTCTCGTCTAAACAAATTTCTGCAGTTGCTATAATTACGCGACGTTTTAACATAAACGCACAGTATATGCTAAAAAAAATAGACAAAAATTAAACAGTGAAACATTTCTCGAGCGAATTTCGGTGAATAGTGTGTTCTTCAAGATCCGTAAGAGATCGTACTGAAAAGAATTTATCTGCAATTAGCAATAAGTTGTTCCCTGGTTATTTCGCGTTTGTCATCTCAGAAGATCGAAGCAAACTGCAATTGTAGGTGCGTCTTATGCGTAGTAAGCAACAAGCGTTGGTACACCTCGAAGAAGATTTACGCCAATCGCAGTTGTCCAACTCCAGCAATCTGCATCTCGGCAATCACCTTCAGAATTTGGTCCACGTAAGCAAAGAGCTCTCGACCGTGAAGACGAGGCCGACGACACCCGTCCTGGCGAACGACGGAGGGGGCGGCTTCTGGCTGGCCACAGTGGCCGCGGGGGCGAGTACCCCAGCCGGGCTGCCCCCGCACGGGACCCATCATCCAGCCATGGACCCGACATGCGGATCCGCCGAAACTGGCTTTATCAACAGCCAGCCCTCCATGGCCGAATTCATGACAGCGTTGCCGCAATTAGCCGGGGACAGCAGCCTACAACACTCACCGGGGACCGGTGGATCCATCAGTCCTGGCGCTCATCATCCCGCATATCATACCATGATGGATCCCCACAGTGTCGCTGACCCCTCGGGTGTCAATGTTCCTGAATATCCTTGGATGAAGGAGAAGAAAACCACTAGGAAAAGTAATCAGCAGGGTAAGTCTCTTATCGAAGAAATGTCGTTTCGTCTCGTCTCAACCATCACCTAAGTACAGACAAGAAAGATTTTCAAAGTCACGAGAAATTAATATTTGCATATAATAAAAATAAAAAAATATATCTTTGAATCAAAGCGCTGAATGAAATAAAGCGTTTATTAATTATTACAATATATTATATCCTTATCAAAAAATATACAATACAAATTAAGTCTGTTATTAATAATCAATAATTGAAATCTATATATAAAATATCTCTTATATAATTTTAAATCTTTATCTGTGAAAGAAAAATAAAACATTAATTAATTAGCGACTAAGCTGATTGATAATTAAAATTATATTAACAGAAAATTGTATTAACATAAAATTTTGTGGAAAACTAACCGTTATTTACGCATCATTTTTATCGAGATCTATGGTGGACGCGATTAGAAATGTGTCACAGATATAGAATGACAAACATGAAAGTCAATTAACGGTGGCTGTTAGGATTCGGTGCGCCGTTTACAGCATTAGGAGTCTATTGGCTTCTCGCCGCTACATTGTGGTTCGCCACGGGGTGCCTACTATCCGACGGCTAATGACAGTTCCAAGCCACTCCTTTCCTACTACCGGTGGTGCACATCTGGAATGCATAATAGGCTAAAACCACACATTTCCGGACATTTGCAAATATTGGAGAGCAAATTGTGATATATTGTCTCTTCCTCGAATAACGGCATTCAGAGTTCCCGACTGAAATGCAGCTGGCAAAACTGCATTTCATAATTTGTACGTTTCGTTTATATTGTATATGTCTCTGTGTGCTCGTATTATATAATATATTAGACAATTTACGTACAAAATTAATGTATAGTAAGAAGTACGTATTTTATTATCGCGCTCTTTGTACACATAAAAATTTACTGAGATTTTGCACAATACAAGTTCTGCGAATTACCTTCGCTACGTTAAGTCAGAGAGATATCTACTAGCATTCTCTCGTTTCTCCAATAATTTGTGTTGGTTATCGCGAGGCTATCGAGGGCCAATGAATCTGTGGAGAGTTTCGCGGTACAAATTTATCGGTCCTCGATAGCCCTGCAATAGCCAACAAGTTGTTGGAAAACGAGTGCCCGCAAATATTTTTCCGACTCAACGTAGCGAAGATAACTGTAGCGAAGCTTCCAGTAGATATAACTCGCCTTTTTTTCCATGTATAATAAACGCAACGAAATAAACTGAACGCATGGAAAATATGTTTTTAGAGCGCATTAATTTTACACGTGAAAATTGTATAACACTCCGCGCGTCATCAACTTGTATGTATATATGATGTTACACGATCTGAAGGGTTAACTTTATGGGCCACTAGAACCCGCCAAACGTCCGGTAATCCTACGTCTTGGTCCATTTATCTATCCCCGTTTCTCTTTCTTTCTCACGTTGATCTCGCGTCTACAACGGCGATTTAACGTTGCACCAGCTCGAAAACGCGGTCGGACCGTCCGCAGGACACGTCGGAAGATTAAGTGTTTGGCACGGAGGTTAACCAGCCGCTGGCCAGGCGGTAACACGCGGAATCATCTGTAAATTGAGCCCTGGACTAGCGGGAGAGAGCGTCGGGACGGCCATAACTCACATGGGGTGCCGCCACCGACGCCTCGTACACGTCGGCTCTTTGCTTTCAACTACCGTGTTATCCCTTATCGTGGGCTGCCCCGGTCATCTCTTTGTGATTTGCGAGCCTATCGTACCTCTTTATAATTATATTCTTGGCGCGATGGAAGTGAACGAAAAAAAATTGCGTCTATCAAAACTTAAATCTGATTATTTAAAAATATATGAGAGGGCGATTTAAATAGTTGCATCTCTTGGAAATACTATTACAATGCAATATTTGCTATTAAATGCAATATTGCAAAATATAATTACGAAAATTTTCTATCTCAGATTTATATAATGTGGTTTTTAACTTATGTTATTTTGCTGAAATCCTTTCTTCTTTGTTCCAAGCTGGCATTCGTAAATTCTAATAAATTATAGCCAACTGGAATATTAAACTCATTATCCCCGTTATTACGATTTTAACTGTCAAATTCATACTAAAATGAATTTCTGCACAAGACGGCGTTATCTCCTTCGCCATGAGAACGGTATGTGTCCTACGAAACCTTAAGTAACATCTCGTCTTTCCGTATGTGTCACCATACTGCGCGTATTAAATTTCAATCTGTTACATCTACGTGCCCTCCAGCTGAGATGTTTTAGTTCGGGGAAGCCGCGGATGGGACGATGAACGAGGACGAGGTCTGATTAGTTGAGTTATTTGCCAGGAGAAGAGGCGCGACACCGATGCTTCCATGCTTCGTCGGTAATTCTTGCTGGATACCTTTTCTACAAAAAAGCCACGAATCTACGAGTGTTTTTCCCGACGCCTTGTTCCAGGCGTCTCATCAGTCACGTCGCTGGATGCCAAAGCGGAGGCGTCAGCCCAGCAGACTCCTCTAAGACGCCGATGTGTCAATTAATCCCTGCATCCCTCGGGATAGGACTAGGCTAGAAGCTGGATTATCATCATCTCCTCTCTCGTCGCTATCTTCCGCTATATCCTCCGTCTTACACCCTCCTGCGGGACGGCCATTTTCGTGGCCGAACTGCTTCTTACTAAACTACTGTCTCGGGCTACGTTTCCGCCATTAATTAATATAGCGGTGATACTTGATGCCGCTAATAGTTTCTCTTGACGCTCTTGCAAATTCGCCGAATAAAATTATCACGTAGCTTTAGACTCCATATGGACGGAGTTGAAAATAAGACGGTTATACATATAAAGGCGAAGAGTTTCTTCAGACGAAAGCCTACGGCAAGACACAAATATAAGCGGTAAGCGGAGCGAAGCTGAGGGGGATGGCGTAAAGGCTCGATAACGAAAGAAGGGTGGAAGGAATTGACTATACTCGGCGATTCCATGATATAGGTGATTGAGCGAGCGGGACTTTACCCTCCGGAGAAGAGCGCAGTACGAAAAGAACGGAGCATCTAATTTAAAGATTCATTGGCGAGTAAATCCTCGCTGAATTAGAGATAACTCTCCTAGAAAATCCCAGCTACTATGATACTCCGCAGCCCGCTGTCGCCGCGGTTATTCGTGGAAAGAAAGAGAGTCTTAAGGCGACGATATCCGTGAAAACGAATTCAATGTACGATAAGGTACGCTGAAAAAAAAACCTTTCCAATACCCGTCGATATAAATGATTAATCTATAATGTGATCTCACATCACTTGGAAATATTGCGAAAAAATCTGATTATTAATTGCCATTGTTAAATATTTATAATATGTTATCACGTTGATACATTTATTCATACTGATATAAAAAAGCGCATTATTATAATAACATAATGATTATCAAATCATTGTGCAATAGCAGTCTCATCAATCTTTTACTATGAAATCGTCTTTTGTCAATGAATTTGTCACAGATTAAAGGAAACGTGATGATGTCTAGAACTTATGCATTGCGTCAAATATTTTCAAATATGTGCATACATATATTACATAATCGTCATTATTAAAGCAGTGTTAGCGGCGGTTAATAGAGGCACGAAATGACTATAAATATTCGACACGGTGCTTGTCTGGACTTGGCAAAACGAATTATGGAGAGGAAGAAACGCGTAGTTCTCTTTCACAGTTCGTACAGTGTTTTCCCAGCTCGTTGGCGCAAACATCTGGAGGAATAACACTGCATAAAATATTCTAGATTATCCTCCAAAACCGACTACGAGTACGACACTTTGCAGCTGCAGGGGGTTTCAGAGCGGCGAAACGCGAGTGGTTCGCTCGTTCGCCGAGAGAGATCAAATAATAAACACGCTATAACAAATTGATAATCGGAGATCCCATAATCGTACGCATATTTGGTCCCGGAATCTGTAGCCCGACACTAAAAGAAGTTTCCACGCTCGTTGTTACGCCAAATGGACCGCTATAAAAGCGTGGGGTTCGTACCGCTATGCTCTCTCTCTCTTTCTTTTTCTCTCCTTCTTTTTATCTTTCTCTCTCGTTCCTGTGGCAGGATTGTATCGAAATAGATCGTATGCGCGTATCTGATTTTCGGGGGCGAAAAGAGAAATTCTTATATATGCTACTAACACATTCCCCCGGCACAACATGCACGACAGAGATAAATAAAAATAATCTATCCATTATTAACATTAATAAAACCGTAATAAATATATATGCGTTAATATATGATCAGAAACATGATACGAGCGAATCAGGGATACTTGTATGACGCTCTATAAAGAAAGTGAAACAGTCGCGATTTTCCACGGCGATAATAATTTTATGCAAATGTTCCAAGTTGATGCTCTCCGGAATGGCGACGATATCGTCAGATAGACATCTCTCGCCATACTTCTCGTATCTTCCCCTTTCTAGCGGGGAATAAAAGACGCGTTGTGGGGATTCCTATATCTGTTCTTCTACACTCGTAAAAGGAAAGTAGGTGTAAAAATTTGCAGAAAGAACGCGATAACATATGCCGATGGGTTAACCATAAACGATCGTAAAAAGAAACACTTACTTCTTATTTAAGCACGGTAGCAAGTCAAGGATAATTTTAATTGTACGTCAAGCTCGACGTACAACAGTGCGGAAAATAATTCTAACTCGTATTTTTTTAAACACTTTAATTGGAAGTGAAGTCAGCTTTCACTAAGTTTCTCTGGTTTGAGTGATATCTATATTTTTTCTAAACAATCCTCGCGTTTCTGCTTCGTAATCTTTATCTCCAGTGTATATTTATATATATATGAATGTATTTATTTGAGCGAAATATATAGAAATTTTTATTAAATATTTGGAAATAAAATGTTCTAAAATTTTGTGTGTTTTACATACAAGCACAGATAAATTTACTTCGCAGTCTAATAAATTACGAGACTGTTTATAAATGGTTTAAATAATAGCAGGTTCCACGATTCCGAGATGCGAATGAAAATCTGAAAGGCACTTGAGCGGTGGAAGAGAGGGATGGTTAACAGATGATGAGAGCAATGATGGATGGAGACGTCGACAAGTCACGAACTCCACGTGACAATTGGAATCAAAAATTATTATCTATTTATCTATCTGCACTACGCTCCATCTTTGAATTTTAATATAATTCTGGAAAAATTCTATATAATAATATATATATATATATATATATATATTATATATATGTATATAATAATCTATATAAAATATTTGCGTGTGTCGACAAGAAATAGTTTCTTTAGTGTTTTAGCCTGATATCTCTTAGGCAGTATAAATAAACTATATCGCAATCATGATAAATTATCTACAGCCGTAACTTTCGCAAGCCATTAGATACTTCCTATCGCGAATTCGTAGATCTGGAGATACGTGATCCGGGGTAGTTGCCATATTCTTTTTGTCACTACCATCCCGGAAGAGATCTCACCCCCCGCGCGCGTCCGTGCTTTATATTAAAAATGAACTGTCGCTTCCACTGACGACATGGACGGGTATTTGACTGTACTACCGCTTTTATTTGATAAATCGCGCCGCGACCTCCTCTCTCGGTCATCTGAATTTCTAATGCATTATTTTTCCCGGTCGGAACCATCCGCCTGGCTACGTCGAGTCGCGAGGGTGAATCGCGACCGCGCCAGACGGGGATGGTGGGCGGTTGAAAGAGCGATTAAGGATAAAGCGGTGGAAAAGAGCGATCGGGGATAGCGACGCGATCTTGAGCGAGGATATCTTCAAGACGCCTACTTTCTAGTAACCGCGACGATTACTATTAACATTTATCGAGTATCACGTAATCTTGCTGAGAGAAAGCGATGGATTATTTCGACCATTCGCTTGGCACGCTTCACGTCTGATTGGAGTTTCGCCAACGTAAGGACCTTCTTTTGCTAGAAAAAGAGGGATCAACAAGTTCGCGCAACGATTTTAACGTTTCATAACACGTAATGTACTGTCTTCAATGCTACCTGTCATATTTCTCGAAGATTTGCCGCGGTCCACTTGGATTTCACTGTACTTTCTAAACGATTAATCAACTTATAAAATTAAAAAAAAAAAAAAAAAACAAATAAATATTTTATTAGTTTTATTTTATTTCAAAATGTGAGAAATTGGGACTATGATAAAAATATGAATATCTAATATTATTATTTTAATTTTATGCACGTATATATAATCGCGTACAAAGTAATTTAGAAAACACTCCGTGCTTCCTTCCTACCTGTTAACCCCCCTCTTCTTCCTGGAGTGGATCAACCAAAACCTGTTGCCTGTAATGGGCCTCACAGAGCGATAAAAAGTTTTCAACTCTACAGGAGCAAAAGCTTACATTTCTTCTTCGCCGACAGTTTAGCTTCATAATGCAAAGTCGCGAGTCATTCGGTGATCAAAGTGCCGCTCTCTCTCTTTCTCCGTCTCTTACTGTTGGAGTGGGTACGCTTTCAAAAGCCATTCTGACGTTTCTTTGAGTGGCCATCGGACGTAACATCAGGACATTGACACAAGGAAGCACCGTTTTGCGAGACACAAGAGACGGTAGGACCACAGCGGTGGTATGACACGTCTTTTCTATTCGTTTTAACGACGGAGAATTGCATCCTCTTCGGATGAGTAAACTCTTCTCTGAATCATCGGACCTTAATCTATAATTTAGCAATTTCAACAACGGAGCGCGTTAAGTTATCAACAACGGGTTACGCTATTCATCGCGAGAGAAACAAATCGTGTGTCTCGCAGCGAATCTAGGATTTTTTAATCGTCAAAAGGAAAAAAAAAACCGCAACCATTGTATCCCGAAAATTACTTCGTGAATACCCGGCGCTTTCACACTCTTGTTAATACGAAGAATTGCATTAAATTTGATTACGAATCGCTTTAGACTCGGATTTAGATTCGAAATTCTTTTTGCTAAAAATTTCACCGTTTCTCAAGTAAATATCGCATTAACACAGATTTAAAATTAACTTTGCGGCAATCACGCGGACGTTTACAACCATCGTGGACTAAGTACTTTAGGGTACATTAGCCCCGAGAGCAATGGAGAGCTCACCCTACCCTATCGTCTTTTCTTTCGCGAAGACAACGCACGGTTACGCTAGGGTGGACGCTGTAGGTCTAACGGAAAGAGAGAACAGGAGAAATAGAGTGAATAGGGAAGAAAGACGGAGGGGGAATCGTCGGAAGGGAGTGGAGCTGTCTGGAGTAATTAGCTAGCCAGGCCAGGCCAATATCGCGCTGAAAGATTTTCAAATCCCCGTCGTCGAGTCGGATCCGGTCGCGACGGGAAAATCCAACCCGTGCCACTCTGTTTATAAAATGTCAGGATGCCAATAAAAAGTCATGCTACATCAAACATTGACAATAAAAGAGAGAGAGAGAGAGAAAATAAAGTAGAAAGTTTATTATCAACTCGCACAATTACCAATAAATATTCCCAACTCCCATCATTTCGGATGACTATATACGAGGGCGTTGTATGAAGAATAAAAATCCTTAGGGTGACCAAGACTTTTGAAAAAGGTTAATTTTTTCTTGAAAAGAAAGAAAAAGACATAAAATTATAATGTATACTTTCTTACATAGTTCTATTGATCTCGATATAAAAATGTGAGTAAATCGCGAATCGAATGATCGCCATTTCTCAAATTTTCTTTATGTTTCTTATCATATATTTCTATTACACGAAGAAAAGAAATCTTGCTGTCGCAATCGTTGCTGTTGTTGCATATTCGATATGAAATTTTTTCCATCACAACTAATTATTTAATATTACATATTACTTATTATAATATATGACAGATATTGTGTCAGAAAATTTTTCTTTCTGTATATTTTTATTTTCTTATTGTTATATAATTTTACATGTAATTTTCTGGTATTATCAAGTTTGGTGTTAATTAGATGGATTAGAAGTCTATACCTAACAAAATGCTTCAACTTGCCTTTGTTCCTACACATCAAATGATTCGAGACAGATTATTCGAGCCAAGATGTGTTGCAATCTTATTTTGCTATTAATAAATGAGTACGTCTGCATTTTTGGGCCGTACAGCTGTATCCGCAGCGCGGAAAGGCCGAATAGAATCCTCAGACTTGGCAAGATAATGGAAAGAACAATTCCGGAGAATTGGATGTTAGTGCTCAGCTTCAATCGATTGTCAGGATGACAGTCCAAGCATGACTCGCGAATTCGTAGGAAACCTCCCGCGCGAAACTCTGTACAACGCTGGACGTGGCTGACCAGCCGGCCGACTGACGGACGGCTGACTGCCTTTCTGATTGATGATCGCTACTGGACTCTCCGCCGCCATGCATACCCTACCAACACATCCTCGCGCCGTCCTTCACGGGCGTCATCATCCCCCGAGCGCAGAGCGCGAGTGCCAGCCTTCACCCTCTTCGTTCGCTTTGAACGCGTCGACTCATTCCCAGAATCGCGCCTCCACCATAATCTCTTTACACCGCTCGAATAACACCTTGTTCTCGAGCCGAGAATTTGCTCCGTAGAATCGCGAATCTCGATAAATCGTAGTTCGATCATTGGCACACGAAGGAATGTAGCTATTTGAAGCAATCAAAACGCATCATCTGGATTTCAAAAACATATGTAGAAAATTCTTACTGTGGTAAAAATATTTAGCAGCTTTATTTGTTGAATAATTAATCCTTATTATATCGACTTTTTGTACAACGCATATTAGTCTGTATTTTATTATAATATTTAATTGTAGAAAAAGTTAATATCAGAAATTGATGAGAGTGCGCCGTCTTTTATTGATCGCTCGCACGAAAAGATACTTTAGGATAAAATTGATGATTGGATTTTGAACTGTAATAGGCTGTGGGGGACAGCAGATGATTTCAAAGTGATGAAAGTGACTAAACAAAATATTGTACTTTCGATCCGTTTATCAGATTAGTTTAATTTTTTTATTTTCTAATAAAATAATTTAAATAAAGAAATAAAGAAATTTATTTTCTAATAAAATACTATTGATAAATGATACTAATAGCGAGAGCAATCAACACGCGAATCTAAAAAGAATTATAATTAAAAATATTTATACATGATAAATAATGTGATACGTATAATATCTATATCACACTGGCAAAACGCGATTTATATATTACAAAAGCAACAAGAATAAGGAAATCCCGGAGGGAAAGCCGGAAATGTGTGGTCGATTACGCGACAAGCTCGTCCGTACTATTTAACTCAATCGAACAGAACTCGCGTATGGATGACCCGACACGACCGGCGGAGGAGCAGTTACAAGTGAATGGATCCATCCCCTCGTACTCCCGCAGCACTCCCCCCTCCCCTCTCTCCCTCCTATCGCCTCCTGTAGCCCACTTCCTTTCATTGGGAGCAATATTTCTTTTCGCGAGTCCCCTCGTAGGGCCTTTATCTAACAAGGAGCAAATCATTTCCCTATTATTTGCTCGCTATCGCACTCTCGCTCTTCCAGTCTTCCTCTTTTGGATTCGTTTTACTCGACCGAGTGTTCGGGCTCTTTATCCTTCCCACTCCCCCCTTTTCCCGCTCCTGCTCTCTTCCACTTGTCGTTGCGTTTTCCGCCGTCGCTATATCTCTTGGAGACCATCCAAACCCTATCCATTGTGGTGCTTTCGTTTCTCGCGCTACTTATTTTGGAGCTTCATTTCATATTTCCTCATCTATTTTCGTCTCTCGTTCAAGCATTCATATTATTTTAGAGAATATCATGGAATGCACAATCCTATGTCAAATTTTATTTTCATATTTGTATATTGAAAAGCAATGTGGAGGATCTCTCGATATACCGTACTGAAATAAACGCATCTCGAGTTTTGTTGTATTTATATAAAATACCTTTCATTTCAAGAAAACGCTGAATAAAGTACGCTGGTGGAGCAGAATTAGAAATTCCATTGATCAATCCTGAGAGATAACTTTTCGTTCTCGGCGTTTCTCCCTCGACCAAAGTTTGATAAAGTTACCCAAACAGATTTAATACAATTCTTTTTTTACAAATCTTTAAATTATATTGCAGATAATATTGTCTCTATGGTATCTTTGTACAGTGTATGTGCGTGCGTGTATGTATGTATGTATGTGTCTATATATTTTTCGAATTTTAAATTGAATTCGCCGATAAATTATAATTTTCTTTTAAGAAAGAAATTAAAATTTACTTTACTAATGTAATAGATTTACAACCGTAATTCAATCGTAATAAAGTTGCTCTGTACGCCCTATAGAAAGTACACGAAGCTCGTAGGAGCGAATAGGTCTCAGGCTGGTGTTCGAGTCAGACTAAAGGGGTGGCCAGTGGTCGGTTTAAACAATTATCACGAGGGTTGACCGCGTGCACGAGTCGACACGGGTGGTAAATTATTACACGCGGGGTTGCTTAGGACGTACTGGACTTTAGAACTCTAGAGTTCAGACTACATTAGCGCGCCATTATCACTAAAGAGTAATCTCTTTCAAAAGTCGAACGTATTTAAAATACAGAAAAGAAATATATAATATCTTTTAAGCTTAATATTTTTACTCGATTCGATATACATATGTAACATATGTAACATATGTATGAGGTAACAATTACTCATCTATTGAACGTGCGATAAAATTCATGATTTTTTGCCGACGATTTTTTACGCTTAAATTACAATGCATTGTTGCTGCTAAATCCTTACGCGTGTCGAGATCTACTCCAACACAAATACCACACGCTGCTATTTGCCATGTTACCGAAGCGCGTTACGTAAGAATCGCACGGAAAGGAGCGCTCGTAAATCTGGTCGCGCTAGAGAAGACCTGTACCCCGTTCCCGTGATGAAGGGTAAGACACGGGGCGAGAGTGTCCTTTATAGCATTGTTAACAACTAATGTATGCGGCACGGATCCCTGAACCCTCCCGCGTTTAACATTCTTTAACATTATTATACACATGGCGCCCGTCTGAGTATTCTCCACGTATCCGTTCCCTCCCTCTATCCCCATCGTCCTCCCTCCCAAAAGCTCTCCGGACCCTTCGTGCCCTCCGGGGCCAATTTTTGTCAGTTTTATTTAACTGCAACCACGGAATCCCTTTTCCACCCCTTTCCCGCTTTCTTTTTCCGTTCGCACCTTTTATATCTTCGAGACGAGGCGCTCTTTCTCTTTCTCTTCCATACCTTAAGATGCCGGGCACGTTTTAGGACTTACGATCAGCGCCGTAATTTCGACGAACAAGTGCCGCTTACTACTTTCTGATGCGACTTTAGGTGCGCGCAACACGAGAGACACTTGGAAATAATATATCCCATAAATAATCTAACAAACGTTATAAACTCTAGATATAGTCAATAATAATTTTAAATAGAAGTTTCTTTCGCGATTTGGATATTTTGTGCTTTATTTACGGTTTCGTAAAAAATATATGGAGAACAAAAAAAAAAAGAAAAATATAGTGAATCAAGAAGAATCGCGCGCACATCGTTACCTGATGCGTTCTCATTCTGATTGTGAGATGATAGTTACTTCTCTCTTTTGCCGATTAATTAATCGTCACGTTCAGCGGAAATTGATAATTAAAACTGCTTTCGAAACGGTTCTTTTGGCGTTTCGCTGTAAGTCAATCACGTGATTTTGTAATTACCTGAAATGCCCGGCGTAACCGGTATAACGAACGTTCTTAAGAAATTCGTGTAATTAATAATCCGCTCGTCGTGGTAAAGCGAGGAAAAAAAATCAGAAAAGGAAACCTCGCGGTGCCGCTGGGTCGAGACTAATTAAAGGTAACTCGTAATATTAGTTAATTTATTGCCGGCTGCGTATAAACGTCACTTCCTATTGGCCGCGCGAATGGCCTGATGCATGCTTAGAACCAAACTTCCCTTTCGGTAGATGTTTTCCTCGGCTAATTCAAATAATCGGCAAGATTTCTGTTCATTCGTTACGTCAAGCGCAATAACTCATTGTAACGCGATTAATGAAGCGTATGCTCTCGGCTTTGTTTTGCTGTCATATACGCGGGAGGTAAAAGCAGAATTTCGACGACTTACGCATTACACATAATTTTTATTCGTAAAAAATACATACGTATCTTTCATAGTATCGAGCTACTTAATATACTGCGCATTATTGAAAATACTATTTAATCTCTTCTCTTTTTCATCCTTTCACCACTCAATACAATCTCAATAAAACGCATTTATTTGATTTCTTATATCGAGAAAAGAGAATGTTGATGATGAAATTTGGAATTATTTAAATAAAACCTAATTCTAAAATGAATTCGAAAATTACATTGGTGCTTATATAGCTCATTTATTTATGGAAAACGACAGTAATATGTGACACTATAGTTAATAGATGATATAGCCAAACACATTTATAAGTACGATACGCAGGAACTTGGAAAAGAAAACGGTGTGCACAAATTGCTCGCAGTTATCGACCATGCTCCTCTTTTCAGACGTGAGTCGAGCCAGCTGACAGACGCCTAATTACTGCGATATTGATCCGTTGAAACACATCGCGTACGATTCTTCACTCTCTCTCGAACGCGACCACGCACGAAATACGTCGCCAACGTTAGCCGATGGTATAATGTCGTTGCGTAATATATTTGTATTGATGTAATAATATAATTACATAATCAATATACTTATAGATATATATTGAATATACAAAATTAATTTACCAGCAAGTTATCAATCGTTACATTAAAATACGCGGAAATAAATACACATAATATCGTATAAAAAAAATTCATATTTAAATTCTAGTAATAATGATCATTACGGTGAGTATTGATCCGAATGGAAGTACACATTATCATCGACGGTACGTAAAAAACTTACGGTTTTATGTTCCTCCATATGTATACAACTCCTTAGACCTATATCTATAATTAAATGCTCGAGTATAAAGGATATATAGGATATACCTTATGATTCTATCGATGAGTTGGCGATTAAATATGTAATAAGCATTTTTCGATAACGTTCAATGATCGAAATAAAGAAAAGTACATTATTTATACAAAACTGTAATAATGTACAATAATTAAAGCGAACATTAAACAAAGACAAAGTGGGACATGAAAAACATGGCATCGCGTGGAATTGCCGTTGTCACGTAACGAGGAAATTTTTTCCAAGTATTCGGTCAGAATATCAAGGAGATACGAGATTTACGAAGCAAGCGGGGAGGAAGGGGCGGAGGGGGAGGGGCGGGAGAAGGTTGCGGAAGATGAAAGAAGTAGAGGGACCAGCTCTCTTGTTTTCTGTCGCGACGGTTTACGTGGACGTTGGGGTAAGCCGCGAAGGATTTAAAATTTGTAAAGATTAAAATAAACTTTTTATCCGGCTGCGCGACTTCTCGGTCCCCAGAGGAGGCGGAGGGGTTCGGAGACGTACGGCGGCAGACAAGAAGCTTGCTCCGGGACAAGAAGCTCCGGGAAGAGCTCGGAAAAAGGCGGCCGTAACGCGAATGGAGGATGTAATGAGAATCTCTCAACTCGAACCATAATTCAAAAAATTGTTGAAGGATTCCACGTTCCACGCGCGCGCAAATTGTTGTGAAATTAGTTTCGAATTCGCTCCTCGGTAAGAGAGAGAGAGAGAGAGAGAGAGAGAGAGAGAAAGAGATCACTCGCTGAAAGCGATAAAAGTGTCTACAAATATTTACGAGGACAAAACTAAAATATTAATGTTTTATTTTATAATTTTCTCCATTTACGCATGCGCCCTCCTATCGCATACACTTCCTAAGAATCTTAATATCCTTGCTAGTTTAACAGAGTATCATGCGCACGTATGTACAGTCCCGATTTATTTTTATCCTCAATTTGCCACGTGGTGAAGAACCGGAGGTAATTGATCCGGGAAAATCAGGAACCGTTATGTATTTTAATCATCGCTGGATTATTTTAATCACATTAGTGTTCGAACGTCGGGGCACATCGACATCTCCTTACGAAAAGGTGCGCTCACAAAATCAATCTCGCGTCTAATGGAAAGATGGCTTTTCATCCCTTCCCCTGGAGACCACTCCCGTTTCGCCCTAAGCTTTGAGTATCACTGCTCTCTTTTGCAGCCGTTCTCTTTCCGATACGATATTACAGTTATAAAGATTTGTAACATGATCATTTTTTCGCGACGCATATCGTATCAGGAGTTGCGCTCAACTTATAATCAGTCTGTCGCGTTCATTGCATAAAATACTTTCTTAGCAAACGTTCACTTTGATTTCTTTTCAGATATTACTATCTGTCCTCGGAACATTTAAAATATCTATAAAACTAAGCATAATATGCTTCATATATTAACGACACTACAAATCATGCACTTGGACATTGATATTCAATCCGCGAGTTAAGATAATGAAGATATACACGTTGGAGATCGGTTTCCTTCGTTATATAACCCGATATTTAAATTGCATGTGAGATTAGTAATTATATAGGAAAAATCACACATAGCAAAATGCTAAACGCGAGTTGTACAACATAGTCTAGGAATATATGCGCGAATATAATTGCGGAATTAACCCTAACCAATCGCGAACCGCGAAGTAAAATACTAGTTGGCTTGGTTGTGTTAGACAATCGCACTTATATATCTTATTGCATGATTACTGAGATTTGTATCACAGTTAAGCACACGCTAAACAGATATTTGTTACAATTAAAAACAAGACGTTCTCTTTCTCTCCATACATCTTACAAATATATATTCACGAAATAAATATTTTACAAAATTGTCATAAATAGTATACCGGGTATACTGGATCATGTCTAATCGACGTCGGGCTTCCAAGGCGAACAATGATGGTTGTCACGAAGTGTCGCGCGCGAGTCACTTTATTATGAAATAACAACTATAGAGAGTGCCATCAGATAAAGATATCATTAATCAAAGATTGTATCCCTCCAATTACGACTCATGCTACTGCAACTTTTGCGAGCATCAATTTTTGAACGCCAGGCCTCGCACCTTTGTAACATAATCTTTTATCGCGAATCAACGGTGAGCGGCGAAACCCGCCGCTCGTTCGTGCGTCGATCGTGCACGAAGAAGTTGGAGTGTGTGCACCACCGGTCGCACCAGCCCGATGATTGCAGGTTGCATCGGCACGCCTTCTGACGTATATTCAGCCAGTCTGAACCACGCATATACGTGCGTCTTGCCTTTCTTTCACCGCGGGAGAGATCCCTACGTCCAATTTTCTTGCACGAAGGGCCGCTTGCCGTCGCGCCCACCATAATCACAGGTTGGCGAACCTGTGCACGGCCGCAACATGGCCGCCGCGGTCGGTGCGGAGCACCGACGTTGCCGTGTCTTCGGCATCAGCAGCAGCAGCACCACCAAGCCAGCGCACAGCGACGGCTCGCGGTGTTGCCAGCAACTTTTTTCGAACACGCAAATCTTCGTGCCGCTTTTATATCTTTTTCCTACCATCATCCCGTTCTTCCGTTCTTGTATTTCTATCCTTTTTTATTCTTCCTCTCCTTTCCCCCTTCCCTTCCTCCCGCACCGGTCGCCTTTTCTTCTTGTCTGCTCTACAATGCCAGCTAGCTCGGCGACTCCTCTCTTTTACCGTCATTACAACAAGATGACTATATAAAAAGTTATGCTAATATCTCGAGTGCTATTATGCCAGACAAGAACTGAGTCGAACAGATACAAACATACGGTCATGAGTCAAAGCAACCAAATATTTTGTCTCGTTATGTCATCACGTTGATGAATACGAATTTCGAATTCAAATATCAATACCTCAAATTGTGGTAGTATCAATGTCCTAAATCGTCGCGGTACAAGAATCAATTCCTTTGGACAATAGCCCTATCAGCAAGCGAGATAGCCACTTGAACGAAACGATGGGGGTTCCAGCCAAACTGGAACAAGGAAGGTACGAAATATTTTGCGGCCGTGTGGTCGGCCGCGGTTCTTGTTTTGCTCACTGTTAATTGATTATAGCTCGTATCCAGCGCAGAGGCCGCAACCCCCGACAACCCACCAAAACCAAAGCTGCCGAGAGAGCCCTTCCTGCCAGCCATTCCACTTCGACTCCCTTCATTCTGGTTCCCGGTGCGTTTAGTTTTGTTCGTTGCCCCCCTTCCCCCCTCCTCACCTTGCGCCCGAGTCCGTACTACGTCTTGCTGTAAATCTGTAATGAGCCACAGTTTATGCCGATTCCACGTTTTCGAGTCCTCTCTCCCCCTCGCTTATCCCACAAATTACCCGATGGTGCATTAAATACCTACTTTATTCTTACGCGATGAATAATTCTTCCGTCGCTTCAAACAAGCACAGAATATTCTGACGTAAATTTTTATTACTACCGCTTTCAATATTCATTTAATCAAATTCGCAAAACGGAAATTTTATTTCTTCAATTCATTTGTAAATATCGAGTTATTTTAAGAAAGTTATGTGTAAAATTTGATTTGTTTTATTCAAAAACTTGCGAGGCTTACAAGCACATAAGGCTTGATATCATTTTTAATAAGATATTGAGATTGCTGTATTTTAAAGTAGATTGTTTCCCAGAATCCTCAGATTTGTAACGTTCGATGCGCGGTGAAAAAACGCCCGAAGGAGTCCGAAACGATCAAAAAGTTATCGATCACAGTAACCTTCCTCACTGACCCGCCGTCTACCTGTTTCGGACACGTCAAAGCGCGGATATAGAACCGGCTGTCTTCTCGTTTGTTTCAAATTCTCGTCACTCATTTTTCATACGTTTACACCGCTGACGCCGCCGCCGCAGGTTTCTCTCGATATTAAAAGAACGAGAAGCAGAATGAGAGAGAGAGAGAGAAAGAGAGAGAGAGAGAGAGAGAGAGAGAGATAAAAGGATGGTTAAAGGGACGAGATGGAGAGAAGAGAGGAAGAAGCTGAGGACGAAACGAAGAGGGGTAATCGTTCTCTTCTCCTCGCCGTTCAAAGTGCTGGTTCTTTCCGCCCTTTGTTCTTCCTCTCGCAAGTTTTCTTCCTCCAGGCGTACACTCGGGGGGGAAACAAAAGACAAATTACAGAGACGCCCGTCATGTGACCCTTCCCACCTGTCTATAAACGACCTGGTCCAGTCTAGAGAAAACGAGAGCGCATCGAAGGCGGGAGGGAAATCCATGATCCGGACGACTCAGTGTCGCGTGTAAACTACTTCTGGACATTGAAGATGCACTTTTTCCACGGCCGTCTTCAACGGCCATGTTTCTCTAAGACATCGTTTCTTTATTGCTCGTTACCGTTTGACGATAATATCTGCGAATTAATCGTAAGTGTGTGTGTGTGTGTGTGTGTGTGTGTGTGTGTGTGTGTGTGTGTGTGTGTGTGTGTGTGTGTGTGTGTGTGTGTGTGTGTGTGTGCAGCGGGATAATACAAAAATTAAGAAAGCGGAGAGCATGAGAGTTTCACCAGCTGTTCGTCTAAACATTCCAATATAGCAAAGAATGGAAGGGACATAGATGAACGGATCGGAACTGAACAATGGTTTGCGTGATGATCGCTTCTGCTCCTATTTTCTTTAATTATCGTTTTGTATGACCAAAAGTTTTGACGCAAAATATCTGTGAAAGTCAGAGCATGCATCATGAATATGAGGTATTACATTTCCAATAGACAGAATTTTATATTGCGTATAATTTCTTACGACAAACAATATTATCGTTAGCTTTATCGCTGTGTATCGATATCTTCAAATTAATGTCAAGGAGAAGCATAAAACCGAAAATATTATATTGAAACTTATGTAACCTTTCACGAAAATGCCTATAATGTTCCCATTTATATCAAACATATTAATAATGAATAATATTTAACTCTTAGAATAAAATGAAAATATTATGTAGAAATACACCACACACGCGCGTATCACATATAAAAAAAATAAAATGCAAAATGACAGATAGAAAATCTTAATAAAATGTATACTCTGAATAAATCATTGCTTTCAACTCAGTTTCCATATTCTATCAGATTTCTTATAATCACTGTCCCATTCACAATAAAGCGTATGTTGCGTATTTCGTATGTTGATTTAAGTTTCGTTTGATAAAAAGTTTGCACATTTAAATTAACACGTATTCTTAAAGAAGTAACGAAAAAGCATCGCATATTTGAAAGATCACTCATTAAGTTATGTTTCATTAAAAGGATACATTGTCGAATGTAAACTCGTACTTGCCTTCTGTACATCTACGAGAACCCGCGAAGCGACGGCTGTCAGGTTTGTCACGGACATCAGCATCTGCTCCATCGACAATTGACAAACTATTACATTATAACAAACCCGTTATTTTAATGTCGCTTTTACACATTATTGCTTCTTCACTATTTTGTCACTTTCTTATTGCTAATAAAATTGGCAATTTTATCGTCAATAAAAGCAAATTGCTTATTATGAAAATAATGAAATAAGATTCTGGCTATATAAATTAAAAATTATTTAAGAAATAGAATAAATTTTGAACTATTATTAATTATTATCGTTCTGCGATTTTCTATTTTGTAATCGATTAATTAATTTTATATATATACACACAATGTTTCAAGTATAGAATTAACTCTTTTAGATAGAATTCAAGATATTAATTTTTAAATATGTTAATACACATTACAGAAAAATCTGCATTTAATAATATTGATATTAATGATAGTATTATATATATTTATTCATCTAAACGCTATTTTAAACTGCTATCTATGTCTTTTTAAATTGAATTTATGCACATTAAAAGATTTTTAATAATTCTTTTTATAAAATTCTTTTATAGTAGCAATCTCTCAACCGGATGAGACCAAGTAGACGAAGCTTTCTAACAGCGTGATATACGAAAATACAAATTCTATTTTCGTACTCTATCGTTCTCACCTCGCACACACGATCCTGTCAGGTCGTGCTCTTCATTTTGACTTCGCCTTGACAGTTCGTCATCCGCTACATCGTCTCGCAAGAACGAGAAGCTCGCTAGTAACGCCGACACATTTTCGCGTCCGGTCTCAGAAAAAGTTTCCGTTACAAAGCAGAAATGTCTGTCACTAATTTAGATTAGCAAGAAATAATGATATTGTAACGTTATTTTATTCACAAACACGAGCGAGCAATATTTGATTACCACCAGCGAGATAACTGGTATTTTATAAAAGCTGCTTTTCTCTAAAAATACTTTAAATATTTAATATATATCGGATAGTTATTTGCCACCCCAATATTGCTCTGCATTCATCGTCGGATTGAATTAAACTCCTGGAACGATTGAACAGATACAGGGCGTGGAGTGGAGTTTGATCGACAGTTTCGTCCAACCAATCGCAAGACCGAAATGCTGATGAGGCCCACGTCAATCATGCGATACTTTCATCTCGCCACCGTCGCCCTCACCCTGTGGAAACTCCACGTGCAGGATTTGCTAGGTTCAAAGCTTACTACATCTTCAGTCTACACCCTTCTCCCTCGTCCCTGTGAGTATCCTCTCTCTCCCACCCTTCTCGCTCTCTCTCTTTCTTTCTTTCTCCCATTCTTCCATCTCATTCTAACCATCTCTATCACGTATCCCCTCCAACCTTTTTCAGTCACTACATCCTCCTCTTTTTACCTTTCGTCTTCTTTACGTCTCTTTCTCTCTATTTCGTTCAATCATTCTCTTTCTCTTTCTCCTTTAACCCCTGACGACTCATCCTACTGTCGAACCACCCCTCAGGCACCCCACATCCGCTCGCACGCTATGGGGTAGTTTAGCATCTCGGCCCTACGAAACGAACCACCTCCCTCCTTTCCCTTCGCTGTCTCCCTTTGCCCAAACTGCGTCACGGCGTATCGGTTTTTTTTTCTTCTCTCGCGATACGGCGACGCGTAAAAAAGTGTAACACCCTTGTGATCCTTGATAAAAAAGAAAGAAAAAAAACTCTCGAAATCCAGATGGCCAGTGACCGATGGAATAAAATATTGGCGTGAAATAGCTTTTTCTTTGAATGTCCGCTTAAGGTCTTCCTCTTACGTTCTTAGATCATAGAATATCAAACAGTTCAAACTATTTAGATAGATGAGGAGTATACGAGGTTTTTCCAAAGATCCATGCTAAAGTATACATTGTTCCTAGAGAATTTGTCAAGACACGTCTTGTAAACAACGCAAGCCAGCGGAGAGCCATCAAGTTTGATTGAAATATTACTCCTCCGGGGCGTGCGGCGAATTCTCGTAATTACGATAGGCGGCTATTAATAATTGTTTACGGCAGTTGGGTAGAAATTACTCTTACGTCACATACCTCGACAAAAGACCGTGAGATACTTGGTCGCTACTTTCTAGATCGGATCTGCCCCCGAATATACATATAAGCCGCGGGTCCTTCCTTGCATCACCTCTCTCTTTCTCTCTCCACCGCCTGCGCTTTCGCATCTTCCCGATCCCGCGTGGCATTCCTCTTGTTATCGCGGAACAAGTTTCTTGTCCGATAACAATTAGGAGGTGTTTCGTATCGACATGGAATAGCGTTGGGTGGGAAACTTGCCCAAAAGTTTCTAAGGAGCCCAGTAACTCGCCGGAACAAGAATAGGCCTTTTCGCCGCGCGGGAATCTTCGCTTATGCATTGTTAAGGATGTCATGTCGCAACCACCTTCGCTCCCTATCTCCCTCTCTCTTTCTCTCTCTATAGTGCGCTTAGGTTGCTTAAATGATCATTAATTAGAATACCATTTACTTCATGTAAGAGACAAAAAGAGAGCATCGTTACGGTAAAGGCGACACGAATATCGGAACGTAAAAGCTTCAACATGTTACAAGATGTAAAATATTAAAATAAATCGTTTATACAATATGCTTTTCTTCCGTAAACATGTTTACGGTTTGTAAAATATTTAAACATGCAATATTTTGTCTGAAATACGGGAATAAATCAGTTACTGAATTGATTCTGTACTTGAGAAAATGTGTGCGTTATATTATTCTAAATTTAATATAATTACGTCGATTGTGAGAGTAGTGGATTTTTTTTTATTTTACAGAGAATGGCTTGCCAAGAAGATTGCGAACGGCCTACACGAATACCCAACTTCTCGAGCTGGAAAAAGAGTTTCATTTCAACAAATATCTTTGTCGACCGCGAAGGATAGAGATCGCAGCATCACTGGATCTTACAGAGAGACAGGTAACAGATAAAATCAAGCAATGCTATAAAAAACAAATTATCCATTATATCATTCATTCTAATTTGAGATATATTATATCTATATTTAAAATATTTTCATGTAGTTTTTTTCATGTTTTTTCAACTTTTAAAAGATTGTAAAGCGTTTTTCTTTTATCTCTCTCTTGTATAATTATCTATATAATTTTAGTTATTTATTTTTTTGGATGTAAAAAGTAATTAATTAAATAAACATCATTATCATTGTAACAGGTGAAGGTTTGGTTTCAAAATCGACGAATGAAACACAAACGGCAGACACTCAGCAAAGAAGATGGCGACGAGAAGGACGGTTCCACATCGGATGGCATGGAGAAATCTAAAGGCGACAAAATGTTATCTCCTGATAACGACGAGAAGAAGAGCTGTCATAACTGTGATATTTCGGGTGTAAGCGATGTCGGTAGTACTCTTACCGGCGACGTTACCGATCTAGGTTCTTCTGGCCGAAGAAGCAGCAACAACAACAACACACCTGGCGCGACTAATAACAATAACAATAATAACAGTAATACTGGTTTCAACACGAATAGCAATGGTGCCAGTAGCGTCGGCAGTACCAACAGCGTGTCTAGCTCATTTGAGAAGATGATGGTGGACGACGATTCGAGGTCGCAGGATGGGAGCGAAGTGACATCACCGAGCGTGACGAAAAAATTGTCGGGCGAGGTGAGAGTGAAAGTCGAGAGCGATCATAAGAGTCCGAACACCGCGAAGCAGCAGCAGCAACAGCAGATATCGGTGAGCAAGAAATCGCCATCGGCCAGCGGGAAGGACATGTGCTCGGTTAACAGTAACGGCGTATTACTGGCCATGCCGGACTCGACGGTCAGCACGCCGGTTCTACCCGGTCAGAATTCCACGAGAAGTCTGACGCCCTCCTCGACACCCGGCACCCCCGTCTCCGTCCAGCTTCAGCAAGGCAGCCCCCTTGGTATCCAGCAGACGACTCACGCGGCCTACATGCAGAGACCGCGTAGCTCACCGTCCTCCACGACCGCGTTGCCGGCGCCAATATTGCATGCCTCCGCAAATCCAGGCACGATGTCGCCTCACGGCAGTCGAGGCATCTCAGGCAATCAGCAGGCGCACTTCCAGCAGCAGGGTGTCTATCAGTCGACGCCGGCTGTCGATTATCGGAACGGCCTGCCCACCAACAGGCAGAACATACCTACAGCGACGCAACAGACACAATCGCAGAATAGTTACTGCTCCCGGGACGCGTATCAGCAACCAAGGATCTCTTATCCCGGTGAGGTGAACTCTCTGTACGTCAGGCAGAACCAGTCGGTGGGCTCGAGAATGGCGCATCACGCCCGAACGACAACGGGCGCGACATCGAGATCGATGTACGGCGCCGCCAACATGCAGCAGTTTCATCAGCAGCAGCTGCAGTACGGCAGCACCGGGGAATACAATGGGTATCCGCAAGCCGGGCCGCCCTATCACGCTTATCACCGAGGTATGCAGAGCGCCGCCAACGCCTACGGCACTGGTCAGGGATACTCGGCGACGCAGAACGAGCAAGGCACAAACGATGGCTACATGACACCCGGGAATTACTCGGGTTACTCGACCAGCGGCAGTTATCATGGCGGGACTGGCGAGAATCTGGCGACGCACGGCCACGCCGTCGTGCCCGGTCAGCACGGCTATTTCAACGACATCCAGCAGCAACAGCAGCATCCGCAGCAACATACTGCCGAGGGCTACGTCACTCATCAACCGCCAATGCATCCCAGTTCGGGCGACTATCGGCCAAGCGGCAGCAAGTGTCATCCGGGCGCGTATTACGAGCAGACCGGTCAGCTGCACGTTCATCAGGGAGGGGAGGCGTCCAACATCCCTAACAGCTACGTTTCATCCCCCGATCCGTTCCCGGCACCCGGTATGACGACGACCGCGACGGCGATCGCGGCCGCCACCGCGGCGGTTATCACGCCACCCGGGAGCACTGGGCAGACCGACAGTAACAACGAATCCTACAGCAATTACGGCAATTTCTACGGCGATCCGGTGCATTCGGCTGCGACGGCGGCACCGCCGCCACCGTCCGCTGACAACAGTAACAGCTCGTCCGACTTTAACTTCCTGAGCAATCTGGCGAATGATTTCGCGCCCGAGTACTATCAGCTCAGCTGAGTCCACGAGACCGAGAGCTCTTGCCAGCTGGACTGGGGCGACGAGCAATGCCTGCTCAATGCTTTGTACTGAAGCCACCTAACCGTCGTGATAAGAGCCGCATGTGAGAGCCCACGTGATTTGTACATACGTTAATGTACTCGTGATTTAGTAGGACTACGTGTAAATGAATATTGTGTGTAAAAATACAACGGGTTGTCGCTCAGATTAGAAATACCGTCAACAGTGTGTATGTCTATACGTTAGTCACGTATGTGACCTTGAATAATTGCCTGGTTTAAAGTAATTCCTTTCACGAATTTGCATAATTCCTTTTGGAATTATTTTCGAGACTAGCCGCGCTAACCAAGATGAAAGGACTGATTTAGAATAATTATATAATAAATATATAATATAATAAAACCTGGAATATGTGGGATTTAAACTGAAGTTCGACAACTGCAAGTATATCTCAAGTAATCCGGATTACCAGCGAAATTGTCGATTGTTCTTGATTGCAACGATAGCCTGGATTACAAATTTGCCATCTCAATTTATATTACATTACATTCAAGTAAAATGTCGATTTTAATATTTCTCACCATCGAGCAGGATGTCAATCTATCAATTTACATTCCAAACGTTGAAATATGTTTCGACAAATATAAAACAACGACAACGAGTGCAATGGTTGTGTTAATTTCAAACTGGAGCGGGGATTAAAAACAGAGAGTTCTCTCCCTTATCCTAGAATTTTTTAAACTGTGAATTTTTCAAAGTGAATTTATCGCCACCGTCTCGATTCGTGAAACACTCTTACTCGCAGGAGACGAAGTGTGACCTGTAAGTGATATTAGACTGATATATAGCTGTGTTTTACAAATGTGCACGAAGAATGTTGTAAATACGTCAAAAAGTTCGCTATCGTGGAATGGAAATTTCGATTTCTAGCGCAGTCCGCGATTCTCGTGAACGAAAACACGAGGTGTAAGTGCAATCTCTTCTTGTGGCGCGAGCGGTCTCCACATTAGCGTATCTCGTTAGAGAGAGAGTGTTTGTAAACTGAAACATGTAAATCACCGAAACAATGTTTCTTTCATTTTCGATATAATATGTTCATTGGCACGCTTGGTTCAAACATTTAGCCGTGCTTGAAAATCTTGAAGAAGTTTCTCTAAATTACACATCTGCAAGTATTTAATTTTCATGTGATAATCAATAACGCGATAAACGAGAGATTATTCTTGATTTTAAACGACGAAACGAGACGAGTAGATGCATGAGCAATAATTAATGACACAACAATAATGACACAACATGTATATATATACATATATATCATATGAAAGTTAGATTAATGGAACACAAACGAATAAAATCGCATTTATACACAGTCATGATTACTATACCGAGTATACAACTTTTGAAAAATGAATACAATTTGTTAGTTTTAATTAAACACAGGAAATAGATGTCTATCTCTCTCTTCTCTCTTTCTCTTTCTCTTATAAAAATTGTCCTCCTATTGAATACGGAGAATAGTTGGAATCGGTTACTTGGTCACTGTTACGAAAAAAAGACGAATGCACTTGTAAAAACTTTACCTACGCTATTCGTTTTGTGAAAAAATGAAACGAATCTGTAAAATTAATTCGGATTGATATGTCGTTCCACGTGGATAATATTATTTGATGATATTGAAACACACACCGTTGAGCAATATATCGTATGATAATCTACATCTCTTGTACATTCACTCACGGATACATTTGACAAATACAGGTCATAGCAAAAAGTAATGAGTGTGTCTTCATTTTCTTTTCCTTTTTTTTTAACAGTTATCTCTATACTCTGTTGCAGTCTCTCGTTCGCTTTCAATGTTTCAGCGGTTAAGAGCGCTGAAGCGAAGGACCATACGGTAATAAAATTGATTTAATTATTAAATTAAAGATTAATAAAAAAATAAAGCCAAATTATTAAATAAATATCACGATAATAGTGATAGATCGTAGATCAGCGAACCATTCCAACATTTTATACAAAATCACAACTTTGACGAAAGAAACTCAAATCGAGAGCCCCGAGTGCGTCGGTAGGACGGACGGCTGTGTGTCAGTGAAGAGACTGACAATGATGGATGACTACGCGTGATGCGTGTGAGTCAAGCCCATACGACGCCATAGCTCCGAGCTCATATGTGACCTCCGGTTCGAGCCGGCCGAACTGTTGCTATCGTTGCATCTGTGCAGAACACCCTCCCGAAACACGATCCCCGATCAACGATCCTCCCCACATTGGCTAATTTCTCCAAGCTATTAACTTTTTCTCCGACAAAGACCAAAGGCCTTACAGGCAGGAGAAAGAAAAAGAAAAAAGAAAGAAGAGAAAAACGTCGAAGGACTAGAAAATTGCGCTTTAACCTGCACTCTTATATCGTGCAATCGCTTTTCGCGCTACGCTTCCGTTTTTTCAGAACCATGTGACGAGATATTTCGCGATGTTCGCGCACAGTCTACTCGCCTGATCTAGTAGACGTCGAACGAATGAAGTCTCAATGAAGTAACGTCCAAACGTTTTATACAACGTATCTTTATCGTCAATCATGCAGTGCTCTATCGTGGTCATACCGAGGGTGGACTCCGGTGGAGTCTGGGTCAAGGGTTACTAGTCCCGAGTCGTACCGACGCTTGCCCTTTCCGCCCAACCGCGTCGCGACCATAAATCTTACGATCGTCAAGGGACAACTCATTCACGCCACTTTGCTTTCCATCCGATATCTGCGGAGCAGAAAACGCATGAATCTCCACGATTTTCACCGTGATCCGCAACACGCGTCACCATACAGTTGTAACTCGCATCTTTCATTCCGTTTAATTCCTTTAGAATCGTTAATTTTCACAACATTGTGTCTCTCATGGATATTTCACGTCGAGAGAGATATTTCGCGGTCACGAGAGAGATTAATTAACGTGTCGCACACGCGCACAAAGATTTCTGGAATTACCGTGATTGTTTCATTTAATCGATTTCGCAGCAGTATTTTTTGAAACAAAGAACCCCGCGTCCGAATCGAAAGGAGGTAGAAGGCAAGCAAGATACGAGTAGCCGGCAACGGTTCTTGCTTCTTTTTCTCCTGAGACTCGCGCACGCGAGAGAGAGAAATGTCGTTAACGCTTAAATGTTAATAAATGTAGATAGGGAAAGGGGAGAGGGGGAGAGGGAAGGAGAAGAGGTCTGCCTGTATATCAGGCAGGTAGAAGCTCACCTGAGCGCCCGGTGACTAAGTGAAGAAGGTAAGAAAGTGCTGCTACGCTGGCGGCTGCTTTTGAGACTCGGTTTGTCATGGTTCGCATGATAGATGAAGGAAGCAGGAGCTTCGGCTCTCCACTGTATATATGGCGTTGAGTTTTAACCACGCGAAGGAAGAGACAGTGCTATCGTTGCATCTGTGCAGAACACCCTCCCGAAACACGATCCCCGATCAACGATCCTCCCCACATTGGCTAATTTCTCCAAGCTATTAACTTTTTCTCCGACAAAGACCAAAGGCCTTACAGGCAGGAGAAAGAAAAAGAAAAAAGAAAGAAGAGAAAAACGTCGAAGGACTAGAAAATTGCGCTTTAACCTGCACTCTTATATCGTGCAATCGCTTTTCGCGCTACGCTTCCGTTTTTTCAGAACCATGTGACGAGATATTTCGCGATGTTCGCGCACAGTCTACTCGCCTGATCTAGTAGACGTCGAACGAATGAAGTCTCAATGAAGTAACGTCCAAACGTTTTATACAACGTATCTTTATCGTCAATCATGCAGTGCTCTATCGTGGTCATACCGAGGGTGGACTCCGGTGGAGTCTGGGTCAAGGGTTACTAGTCCCGAGTCGTACCGACGCTTGCCCTTTCCGCCCAACCGCGTCGCGACCATAAATCTTACGATCGTCAAGGGACAACTCATTCACGCCACTTTGCTTTCCATCCGATATCTGCGGAGCAGAAAACGCATGAATCTCCACGATTTTCACCGTGATCCGCAACACGCGTCACCATACAGTTGTAACTCGCATCTTTCATTCCGTTTAATTCCTTTAGAATCGTTAATTTTCACAACATTGTGTCTCTCATGGATATTTCACGTCGAGAGAGATATTTCGCGGTCACGAGAGAGATTAATTAACGTGTCGCACACGCGCACAAAGATTTCTGGAATTACCGTGATTGTTTCATTTAATCGATTTCGCAGCAGTATTTTTTGAAACAAAGAACCCCGCGTCCGAATCGAAAGGAGGTAGAAGGCAAGCAAGATACGAGTAGCCGGCAACGGTTCTTGCTTCTTTTTCTCCTGAGACTCGCGCACGCGAGAGAGAGAAATGTCGTTAACGCTTAAATGTTAATAAATGTAGATAGGGAAAGGGGAGAGGGGGAGAGGGAAGGAGAAGAGGTCTGCCTGTATATCAGGCAGGTAGAAGCTCACCTGAGCGCCCGGTGACTAAGTGAAGAAGGTAAGAAAGTGCTGCTACGCTGGCGGCTGCTTTTGAGACTCGGTTTGTCATGGTTCGCATGATAGATGAAGGAAGCAGGAGCTTCGGCTCTCCACTGTATATATGGCGTTGAGTTTTAACCACGCGAAGGAAGAGACAGAGAGAGAGAGAGAGAGAGAGAGACACTTTGCGATCATCTCGTCCGTTAATTCGCGTTCGCCTACTGCAAATAGAATCTTACATATCTTGTGCTCCCGTTGCCGTCAAATGACGAAACTGTGGAACTTACTTCCAATCGATTATACTTCCGTCTCTCTAAGATCTTCCACGCGAATGCATCAAGAGTCGAAGATCGGCTTGCAATTTTAAGCTTTCCGTGCCTGAAACTGGAAATCAGAACGTGTTAGTCTACCATGATCGAAAAGATGAGAATGGATTCTCGCGAGTGTTGAGAAAAGTCGTCATGTGCCTGAAACATTACTCATTTGTTGGCAATAACTTTGTGATACGACGAGAATATGCGAAGGTCTTTTACCACATTACAATCGTAGGTAGGTATGCGCCGTATCTTGAAGAGTAATGAGGCCTGTAGCGGAGGAAATTAATAAACGTAAGTAGTAAACATTAATAAAAGTTGCTGAATAAGTCGCATGTAAAACTCTTTGTACATTACCGCGACCTTATAACTGTTCTCAGTATTTTCCGTTATTATTCTACCGAATAACTATAATTCTGCATTTTTAATGAAACATGAGGCATATATTTAATGCTGACGAAATATCTTCTCAATTAAATAATTTTTAATATAAATAAATTTCTCATTAACATTTCGTTATTTCAAAATAATTATTGAGCACAGATTCAATAAATAAAGTTACGATTTTTGTTTCATTAAAACGAGATTAAAAATGTGCGCATAATTTAATATTTCAAATTTAATAAAAGTGTAAATTTATTACACTCTTATCTTACGAGAAAAATAATTTTAGATTGAAATTATTCGATCAAATTCTAGAAAACTGCACGAAGCAATCGATATCGTCATCTAGAACGTTTTGAAGAAAGCACTATGAACATATGTTATCATCGGAATGATAAGTTGACTTTAGTCACGCCACACACAATGTTGGAATTATTATAATAATCACATTACACACTTAAATATGGTACAGTCCAATTAATTAATTACATCTGGTATAATACTAATCCAGTTTTTTTGGCAATATCTAAATTTTATAATAATAACAAGTCTCGATCGATTACTAAAGCAATATATCTCGAAAGATCTAGTGACAAAGATATTTTAATAATTAGATTTATTGTAATCGGCGATCTTACTAGCCCTTTCGGGACCGATAGACTTATGTCGGGATGAGACGACAAATCAGTCGCGGGAGCAAATGCCGCGTATGCGTGTAACGGAGCAGAACGGCCCTATAAAATGACTAATGATGTAAGGTGGGTGTAAAGTGAAGCGGCTATTGATTCGTAGACGCATAAATGACACGTCTATCGGCTACCGAGGCCACCAGTCATGCTGAGGTTTCAACTCTTAGCACGGTGAACCCCCAAATCTCCTCACTCAACGACCCGGTAGCTATAGAGACGATGATAAACGGTTCATAGTAGCTCTGGAAGCTGTGCGGTTTACAATTACCTAGTAATATCTTCTCGCTTCTAAAACCGCGCGCGGAGAGATGTATTAGTGATTCGTTAATTTTTAATCAACAACACATCGCGCAACAAGATATTCCAACTTCCTTGCGAAATACCTTTCGCGTAAGTATCGTCAAGTGTTAGAAGACAGGTCAAACGAATGAGCTATTACATATATATCAACGACGTTTCCATGAATTATTAATAAGCAAATATAAATAGCGGTTTATGTCAGGCGGCCACGTCGCGTCATGATCATTAGTTTCATGATCAATAAATGCGAGATAATTAAATAAAATTTAATTTTGCAATATACGCCGCGATGGACAAAAAAAAGAAAAAAGATAAAGGACGAGCGTAATGATAGGAAAGGTGTTTACTTCTGGTTTGACGTGGAATCCAATCAACGTCTCCATTGCGACTTGACCTTACGAGAATTGGGTCGAGGATCCACTCGAAAGATTAATGCTTAGTCTGATTAGTCTCAGGATCTCCGAGACCTGCGCCTTCTATCATTAGCCGATTCGTGATCTTTGCCCGTTGCCTGTAAAACAATTACAAAATCAAGGCGATTCTCTATCTCTTTTCTTTCATATTTTACTCTATGCAAATTCATTATTATTTATTAATTATTTATTAGTGAAATATAGTTTAATCAAACAGCGTGATATTCATCCATCTAACAAAGATTAATAAATAAAAAATACAAAAATATCAAAGACAAAATGACACGCATTCAAACAACATATAAGAAAATATTTTACTAAAAAATAGAATATATATAATTTGTTAGATCCAACTTTTTTAATTAATATTACGTTAATAACAAAATGATTATACATATATAATTCATACTTTTGATAAATTACTTAAAGTAAGTTACATCGTATGTAAGTTTTTACAGTTATACATATAATAAATAGAATATTATATATATATATATATATTTACATTAATATTTTAAAGAATATATGCGCCCGAAAAACAGCTTTTGGAAAAGAGCAAAGAACTATAACTCTCTGTTGGGATGGAATCGCTTGTTACATGTTGCTTCCGCCGTTTATCAGTTACAATGCGCAGGGTTTGTTTATGTATGTTAACATGGCGTCGGCTTGTATCCCTCCTATCCATAGATTTGATTTATAGGCGGAGCATCTGACAGTAGACACCACCCTCGGACTGACTGCGGAAATACAACAGCTGTTTCATGCGGTGTCGCGAGAAACTCAGTCAGGTTTATGACATCTATACGACACGACGGAAACAAATTTTCTTTCCCATAATATCGCGCGTTGGACGATTCATCAAATATTCTTGCGGCGGGAATAATTCAAATCCATTCTCTACATTACCGTTTGTAGATATACTTTCTTATCATCCTTAAGTATATACTTATGAAATGCAGACAAGAACGAGACCTGCTTTACTACAGCTGATTAAATGAAATAAATGTTATATATAATTAAAATATATATAATTATAGAGAAATCATTCTTTATTGTAAATATCTTTTGCAAACTGATATTATAAAGATTATTATTATTGTTAAACATTTTCAAACATTTATCATCAACTTTCATCGTCAAAGAACGCGGCTTTCTATGTCATCTACCAGTACGATATACCATTCGATGTTGCTTCCTTAATATTCTATCGTACATTGATAATTTAAGATATATTTAACTACTGTAAATAATTCAATATTATTGTCGACGATGAATAAATTACATTTTCTAATTTAACAACAAATAGTGAAGTATAATACAACCATCAGTCGGGTGAATATTATTATCTTAACCGGAAACTTTAAATTGTTTCATGCATATTATAAAATTGCATTTCAAACATATATATACACAAAAGTAAAACGCCAATTATCTAGCTAATAATTATCCAAACATATAAGTTTTTAATTTTTATAATAAATTTCATGTATATTGTTCATACTATTTTGTTTAATACTTTATTTACATTTTTCTTAATTTACGAACTTTGTGTGTGCCAATATTTGATAACAGTATATTATTCTTCCCAGCTTATCTGGATAACAACGTATTACTATATGTTTGCAAATATTGTATAAGTAAAGTTTTATATTATAAATAATGGCATTTCTATGTAAATGCATTTCTTTGAGATACGTATAAAATTTAATTTAAAAAAAGAACTATTGTATAAATGAACGCGTAACGATATTTATTGTATTTAATAAAATAAATGCAATATTCACATTATACATATATTTTTTATCAAACTTATAAAGTAAATATATGTAAACTGTGTAAATTTATAAATATATATACACATATAAAAATTATATATACCATTATACATGCAATTATATATTTTGTGTAAATTATATTATAAAAAAGACACCAAAATAATTTATTCCTTTTCAACAACTTTAGCAAAATATCTCTTATAGCGTTACTTAGTACACAATTTTAGATCGTTTGAGTGAAATGGGATTTCTTAATAGAAACTTCACTTGGGATTGGCAGCATCTGCGAGAAAGTGGCAGCGGATACGACCTTAGTCGGGCTAGTCGGGAGGGGAATCAGCGATCCGGTGTTGACGCCTGAAATGCTGTCCGATCGATCTTCGTCAGACTTGATTTCGCAGCAGTACAATCATCCAACAAATAGAACTGTACGTTGCCCTATGCGGAACCACGTTCCCCGAAAAACTTCACAACTGCCGTCTGTCGTCAACGAACCTCGCCAAACTTACGCCTAAATCCTTCATCTATTCAACCCGCGATTCGGCTTCATTGCTTGTCTTCGGGTCGCGGCAGTTTGTTGTAACACAAAGAATTTCTATTCGGTGAGATCGTATACCACCGCGATACGACTAAATAAAACTCGCACGAAAAATCTTGCGGTCTTAGCCGCGCCGATTAAGACGTCTCATTGAAGGCGGCCTACCCTACACAACACGTACGAGATACGCATTTTATCACGTAACAATCAGCGGACACGCATAAGCAACATGATTGATCCTCCTGAGCGTTGCCGTATTTACCGACGAGACAACGTCGTCGTTTTAATTAAAACGTTACTGCCCTTAGCAGTAACTGCCGGAAACTGGGCTAATATGTCAGCTACAAGTGACGTTTCGTATTGTTTCGTGATTACACGCCCTTCGTTTAACGGTAACAAATTGATGACCGCTTGGATTTTTTAACTATCATTTCTGTGCATATTATCACTTCTTTATAATTCCTCTCATCTCAAAAATCTATACAAATTCCCCAATATTTAAATTTAATTTAAGTATTTTATTAGCTATAACAACAGATAGAATTTCTATATATTTTTCAATATATATATATATAATTGACAGTTCTTTCTCTCTCTTCTTCTTCTTTCTTATTTACTTTATTAATAAAATTTTTTCTTGTGTCAACTCTTTTAGCATAATGATAAATTTTTATTTCATCTCTCTTATTAATTTATTTAAAAATAAATATAA
>NW_021849573.1:110704-136620 GCF_003651465.1 Formica exsecta | reverse complement strand
ATATATATATATAATTGACAGTTCTTTCTCTCTCTTCTTCTTCTTTCTTATTTACTTTATTAATAAAATTTTTTCTTGTGTCAACTCTTTTAGCATAATGATAAATTTTTATTTCATCTCTCTTATTAATTTATTTAAAAATAAATATAAAATATTATATCTTTGAGTAGATGAAATATCAACAATGTATAGAATATTATCGATCAATGGATATCTTGCTCTCTGATGGGCGCAAAGAATAAAAGATTCGATGAAAAGGAGTGAATATCGCCTGAAGTAACGGATATACGAATACGCGAATTGGTAAAGGCGAATAAAGGCAGTGGCAACGAGAAGAATGTCATAGCTAGTTGTTTCTGGGCGAAGAGGGAGGCTGACACTTCCGTGATGGATGGTCGTCGCCCGTTAAAGCTGCAGTTGCCGTTGCCGCTACCGTCGTCGCCGTCGGTGCGATCGCTGCAGCTATTGCTCGCTGCTGGAAATGCGGCTACGATTTCAAGAAATCCATCAGAAATTATATTCCGTCGGTTATTCCTTAGCGTAGCCAGATAACAGTAAAGCTGACTCTCTAACCGTAAACAAATTAATATTATTGTTAGTTAAATGTTTAATTATAATAAGATCATTCTAATATTAAATTCTAAGATTTATATTTGATACAGATATCATAGAGTATCTGCGTATCTTTTAGCGAGACTATAGATTTTCATTGATACGTGTGGGCTCTTTCTCATTTATACTTCAACTACTCTCATTATAGTTTCATATTATTTTATTTAGTATCTTGTGGCTTCCGAAATAATCACTGTGCCTCCAAGTGTTCTTAATAATTTTATCAGTATGAAAAAGTGATGATTGCCCCCGAGAAAACTTGAGAAAGTAATTCCGAAACGAACGAACGGAAAGAGAGACAAGCTCAAACAAGTGGAAAGTACGCATCGAGAGTACCGCTGCGCGAGCTTTAGACACACGAAGCCGGGGCACTCTGTGCTCAGTACGCCGGTGGGAGCGTGCTAATGGCTACTGACATGCAGTTTTGATGGATCGAGCACCACTCTTCCTCCTTTCCCATCCCACAACGAATATGCGACTCTCGCGATACTTTTCCGTCTAAGAGAGAAACAAACGCGAGAATCGTGAAACGAGAAAATACGGAATTAGAAGGTCACGATCATCGAATGGAGAACAGCAGATGATGTGAATAAAATCTCGCATGAAAATTAATATCCTAAAAAAAAACACAACAATTAATAATTAATCCTGAAATTATTAGATAGTTTGTAAAATTTATTAGAATATTATTTTAAGAATGCTTAATGCAAATCAAATAAGCAATCAAGACAGTATAAATGATGCTCTCGATTAATGATTCTCTTGATTAATTAATACACTGATATAGATATCATAGTTACAAAGGTGTGATAATTTTTCTGAAATTTAATAATGATAAACTCGACGACAGATAAATTTCTGTGAACACACTCATAACAATTTTCGAAATAAATTTAAATAAATCGAGCACCAAGATATAAATGTATAAAATTATATACAAAAAAACGCTATACGTCTGAGCTAACGCTTCCAACGATACGGAACAACCAAAATTCGATGGGAAGGTCGTGTTGGTCTGAACAAAATCGCGTAGCACGATCCCAAACAACTATAGCATCCATTCGCGTTGTCCACGTTGACGTATCTGTCCCTAAGGATACCGTTCTGATTCCTAAAGGACCAGACATCTCCGCGACTCGAAATTCTCATTGACGATCTATGTTCACCTTCGCCAACTCGACGCGAAACATCCGCTCGAGGGTCGAGTCAACTCGCTCGAAGATATATCGGAGATATTCTTCTATGGAAGCTCTAATCGGAATTACGTACGAGATTATATGTTAATCAATTATTGATTGCGGATATTCCAAAACATGTTCAAGTATATGAATCAATTGCGTCAATTATTTTTTCCATTACTTGGGAGCGAATGGACGAAATAAAAATTTTTTCTATCAATTACAAGAATTACGAATATGATCTGTACGTATCTGTTTCATGCATGAACTTATATAACCGCGAATTTCTAAATATATTTTGAAGACTTATACTTTCACGAAGGTGACCTCCGACTTCGAGGAACGACGAGCTGGATGCATGTTTTCGGAAGATTAAACGCGTGACTAGGAATATGAATCCTCAGGGACATGACGAGAGGTCTCACAAAGTGTAGGATCGTGTAGATACCTTCCGTCGAATCTCCCCCGGGACTTTCCGTATACCTGGGGATGCCGACGTGCCCGAAGGATTCGTGAGGACCACGTGCTCGAAAATACAACATCTATAGGTATACAGCTCGGACGGACCGCGCATAATTAGAATTTTTGAAATATTTTGCGATTGAAAAACGTATCGCCACTATTGTACGTAAGCTAGCAAAATTTTGTTGATGTAAAAGAAACGTGTAACTTGTATGGATCTCTTGGATAAGAAACTACAGGCTACTATATGCAAAAAACTTTAAGATACCTTGGTCTCGCTGCAACGGAGCGTATCATGATTACGTCAGTTACTGTCAATGACTGTACGAACTGACAGCTCTTCAAATCCGGATCACTATCTACGAGGAAAAGATGCGCGTTCTTTTCCTTCGTGTGTCTCTAGAAAGAATTAATTAACAGCGTTGATAAGGATCTTGAAATGGGATCGAAGCCAAATTGCTGAATAACACAGCTGGTCGAAGTGACTATCTTTTCGATTCGCTGACTCTACAATTCTCGTTATATTATTCTTGGTATTGTTCGTGATCGTTTCAATTGCTACACTCGCCTATCGTATTATTGCGCTCTAAAAACGTAACAAAGTAAACAAGTATTAATCACTACAGATAATCACATCCGTGTGGATGACGAGATATTCGTCGTTCAGAATGTTATCGAGCAATGCACTCGCTATAAATGACGAAAAAAACGTCGTTCTTGACATTGACAGCAGAAATCAGAATGATTCTTGTTTTATCGAATATCGTGCATTGTCTCGAATCGCGTTTGAAGCAAAATTGCATTTGCTACGAAAAGATTATCAAACAGATATGAATACATATAGACCTCGAATTTATTTCCTTCATTAATTTCATAAAGTTCTCAAGTTATATATATATATATACTCCAACATTCTTTTGATGTGATTGTTGCATGTCATTGTTAATTATTAAGCAAAGGATATGTATAGATACGATGACCAATCTCTGTTGCAGTAAGTCTAAATGGCTTAAATGCAGGTATCTGTTCTTATCTCGTGGTCCAGTTGCGGCCAAAAACGAATTCCGTATCGGCCGTTGCCGGGCTGACAGCGTCGCTAGTTAGGAGAAAGGGATCCGAGGCAGAGGAGACGAAGGGGGCTGAATGACACGGTCACCGAAAATGACAGGTACACGATCTCACGGAGTGAGACTATGTGGACGAGAACCTGATATCGCGACCGCATCTGATACAAACGAAACCTCGAACGGTCAGTCCCGTCGTCTCCGTCGTTCTTTCCGCGGTCATCGTGTCTGCCTGCCAATATGCCTACCTGTCAACACACGCTGCATTCAATTAATTTGGGACCAACGCCACGAACGGGCGTAATGACGCGGAAATCAAGTCTATCTCCCCTTGCCACCTCCATTTTTCGTATTTGTTTCTCCCTTTCGATGAATCGAGACTTTTTCTATATTCTTTATTCTCTTCCGCTATTTTTAGCGACTTAGCTTCGATGTCTATAATTGTGAATCATATGAGATACAAATGGACGAAGTGCTGTTTCACTCACTTATCGATATTGGAGTTCCTAAAATATCTGTTAAAAATGTTAGAGCGAGTCTTTTTATATGAATAACGGATAAGCAAACGTTTACTAATATGTTAAAGGTTTAATGAAAAACAAGACGGATCTCTAAAAAATTGTAATTTTTCGCAAAATTTTTAGTACGTCCCTATAAGAATATATTGAGTTACTATTTGATAATATTGCTTGCAAATCGTTTGCTATCTAGAATAATGTCGTATCAAAAAACGAAACAAAAACATAAAATTAGAATCGTTCGATAACTGAAACATGTGAAAATTCTATATCACAAATAACCTTTGATATTTATTGAGATGAAAGGATCGCCCAAAATCGACAATTACGCTTAAAATTTAATGAGATGTAATTTTTTACTCTAAAACAAAACATAAAGAGAAATGCGGAAAGATTCGTATAAATTTCTCAAATTGCGATAATCTTATCTTCGATAAATAATTCAAGTCTCATCCGGCGCTATCAACAGCAAGAATTAAGAAAGCTTAACTCATACATACGCACGCTGCTGGCCAGTTTAAATAAAATTAAAAACATTCCTCATCCAAAAAAATGTGCAACGCATTTGCCATCACACGTAGCTAATATTTTTTAAGAATGCGTTTATAATTCTTGTTTTAACAGGAATATAAAAAGGTAGCATTAAACATCGTTGTTGTTTTATATTATGTAATTGTTTTATTATTTATTATTATTGCGTGTTTAACATTTTAATTCTATTTTATCTTTATATTATAACTCCTTAATTCTATAAGATTTTTAATAAAGGAAAGAATATTTATAGAACAGTTATACCCAAGGATTATAAATACAATGATTAGCAATAATAGAAACAACGAAAAATTCATCTTTTTTGACTGAATAGATTTTCAAGTAAAAGATATCAAGCTGACACGTTAGGTATATGTATATCCGAAGCCTATTTGCGAACGAAACAGAAATACACGATCGTACCAGCCACCCCTTGGTTCGACGCGTCCATTCATTAGCACTTCATATCCCGTAGCGACGTGCTGGTAACGAGCCTGTCATAATTACCGTGCTAACTTTATTACCGCGGATGCACGTTCTCCTTCATGCGGCTTTGATATTCGTGCGTCCATAGGGCAGATCCTAGTCGTACCTTCTCGTTGTAGAAGGGCACGAAATGTAATCCCTCAAACATCAACCTTATATGACACATATACAGCGATCTCACATCGTTATAAATATGATAGAAAATAAAACACGGAGATAGAGATAAAAATATATACAACGAGCAATCTCGATAACGTCTTATAAATATTTTAAACCTTAAACATAACTGATACGATAATATTAATAAATTTATTAATTCACTAGCGCTAACTTACACAAGCTACAAATATTTGTAATTAAAAAATAATAAAGTGATAATAAATTACATTATATGTCATTGTTATTATTGATATATTATAATTTTACTTATTTAATTCTGTGCTAATATTTCGTTAAACAAGATCTAAAAGAAGCTTATCAGCTTTGATAATAAGCTTAATTCAGTGCTTGCTCGTGTATTAGACGCAGAAGTTACATACTCATCAGGATCACTCGAGTGAATAATGCTACCGCGTGCACGCGCCCTTCTAACACCAGCGCCTAATTACATTTATTCAATATTTACTACGATACGATCAACACGTAGAATAGAGACTAACTGTGAGTCAGGTTGAATGAAATGGCATATCGAGTATTGCAGAGTCATTCTACGCCCGCTAAATATTTTCCCGACAGAGCTGCTTTGTCTTAAAGTTTTCCGTATTCATATGTAGTTCTAAAAATTAAAATATAAGTTAGATATATTAAATAAGCTACACATAAAATATTATCTCTTCTTCAACTATATACAAATAATGATTCATATTAAAACACTCTAATCAAAAGTATCATATAAACGTTAAATTTTTACAATTATTATTTTTATTTAGTTCTCTCTACAATAGTTTCCAGGACTTGATATTCAGATTATTGTTAATTACTGCGATAATTAAACTTTTTTATTTATTATATTTTTCTATCATGCTATTTTTTTTTATCAATAGTATATGATACTTTTAATATTATTTGTAAATGTATATATGTATATATTTAATATTATTTGTAAATGTATTCGATTACGTTCACATTCATGCTCGACTCGGCAAGACTGCGCACAGTTAGAGTAGCAATCGAGTAACTCTCATACGGAATGATTGATGACTCTATTGTGCAGAGTTTCCCATGTCCCTGGTACGATTTCGTGCGAGCGGCATACAAAAAGCCAGGCGCCATTTCGAAAATGAGCAGAATTATGGAAAATTCTGGCCGGAAGATCGATTGGATAGCAGATTCCGGAGGAAAGTTGTGCACATACCATGGTCGATATAATTCGATATTGCAGAACTGGATCGTTACATTAAAACATTCTTGAATCTCGTATATTGATGCATATTGACATTTACTCTAACAATACATTGACTAAATCACAGATATTCTACATATTTAAAAAAAGACAATTTCTTGCGATATTTTCACTTGTTAGTCAATATACAATTAAGAGTTTTATCCAAGTTAAATATGATTTGTTTATAAAATCACAATTCTGTTCTTAAGCTTTACATTGAAAAAGCGATCTATTCGGAAATATGAGTCAATATTAAATGGAATAATTTTAATAAAAGAAGAGATACGTAAAATATTCCTTTCCTTCGAAGAAAGTATCGAAAATTTTGATCCCGGCTCTTGTCCCCTTCCTTTTTTTATTTTACGCGGTTTCAAAATTCACGTTTCTCTCGCAGAAACTGACACTGTTTCAATAGAGTACGGCATCATTTATAAAGACGGAATCCTTCTGGAAATCCCACGCGATTCTCTCAATAGACAGCTGTCTGTTCGTCGGTAGACTCCCGCTGGATTGTTGTGACTCGTTCTTTGATGGACAGGACGGCCAATATCCGGAAATGCTGTTTAAGACGAGACGACCTAGGTAAGCTGGACTACTGTTGAAAACACTCCTCAAACATAATCTTTTAAGCAGTTGACAGAAGTCAAGTTTATATGCGTTTCTAAAAAAAATAAATATTTCTCAATGAGTTGACACAAATTGAGACTTCTTTAAGTTCTCTTTCCTTTCGTTAAACACCATTGTTTCTAAATTAGCTTCTTAATCTCTTTTAATCTCTTTCACACTTTATTGTCGATGACGCATTATCCGGTATGATACACAGTGTTTCTATGATGTAATGTTATTTCATCATTTTGATTGTTTGATCGCTGCTTGACAAACTTGAATAATGCATATTAATATCTAACAATAACTGTATCAATTGCTAAAATGTAAGAATTAATCACAAATAAACAACAAGAGAGTAGAGGAGTTTTAATACACACAATAAAAGAAACGACGCTTTGGAAGGCGATGGATTATTGTAGCTTGTGCAGATAAAAGCTAGCACTGTAACAGAACGACTGGAGCTCAGCATGACAATGCAGGTGCCTCATCCTACGTCAAATCTCAGCGTGACGCCGCACGGAAAGATGGGTACTGGACCGATTGACAAGAGTGGACCATAATTGTTTAGCGGGATTAGCCGCAAACAAAGTTTACGTGTCGATCCGGAAAAAAGGCGACGATATTTATCCAGCATTAGACCAGGTTAAACTCAAATTTACCCACTTAATCCCTGCAAATTCTATTTAAACGCGTCCTCCAAGTTTACCCAGCAAATCATACGCTTCATCGACGAAAAGTTGCGTAATGATCGGCTTTCTATCTCGATATCTCGGTTCTATCGTTATCTCCCTAATAATAAAGATTCACGATAGAAGAAGAACCAATTTTATGCTGAATTATGTTGCGCAAATTAAATTTTCTGGTAAATATAAAGAGTCATTATTTTTTACAATCAATCGTGGCAAGATTGTATAATTAAGAAAAGAAAATATTAAAGGAAAGCTTGTTGTTCTTCTAAATTCAAGTGCGTTTTTGCTTCTCAAAGTTTTTATTTGATGTTCAATTATTAATCAATGATATACTAAATATTGAAAAATTGCATACGATGTATTCTCCCGAATTTTGTTCCAAGCATAAGACGGCATTAAAATTAAGTTAACGACTCCGAAATATATCCCATGTTTATTTATATCGATGTAATCTCGATTGTAAAGAGTATGATGGTACATTGCCAACATTCGCACGAGTATGAAAAGACTCCGAATTACATTCCGATAAAGATAAGATATGTAACTGCGCGTTCGGGTGAAAAAGATTAGTCGACAGCGGGAATCAGAACTATCAAACGTCACTGCGGCTCGATCAAGATGAAGATTCCCCGGGCTGATGTACGAAACAGGACGGATGTCGCGGGTGGCCGCAGGTGGCGCCCTCGATATAAGCTCTTCTGACTGAACTGCTGATACGGGACCATGCTTCTAAAACTCTCACGGTGGAATGTGTCATCCTGTCACTGTGCTCTCGCATGGGGTAGGAGATATCCCATGGGCCGTCACGCGTCCTGCGGACGAGCGAGTTCTTGTCACTTTTTCAGATCTTCTTATTGCCAAAAAATGTTCACAACCCGTCCATTAAACAATAATTGGGGAAAGCTACTGCTCCAACCATCAATATAATCATCACATTTACATACTCTTCTAATATTTAAATTTTATCATACTATTCAACTGCATTGTGTATCGCGTTATGTATTAATGACAGATTCTATGCGGCTTATTTAAAGTCTATTCCGTTTTCACAGACAAAATATTGAAAAAAAAATTAATTATGTATTTATATCAGACTACATCAAGTTGTTAATAGAGAAGTAAAAAATCTTTAAAATAGTAGTCAAAAAACGAAAGAATATAATACATAATCAACGTCTCATATACGAGTCTTTCAGAAGTAAAACTAATCAATTAAACTTTTGATAAATTTCTTAATTTTAGTACTAGAATACTCATGTGCTTGATATATTAAAATTAAAGATTAGAAAAAAGCGGAGTTCATTAGTTTAGCTACTGACAATGAGAAGCACATATATGAGAGGCTGATTATACATTATATTCTTTCTTATATTTTACTTAATGTTTCGAAGAGTTTTTGAATCTTTATTTAATAAACAATTTAATATAATCTGATACGTAATCTTTATATTCAATAAAAATAACATATTAATACACATAAATAAAAAATATTTTAAGCAGATAAAACTTCTAATGAATTTCAAGGGTCTTTTAACATTTTTTTCAGAGACCTGGCGTCGAATGTGACCTAGTCCTTCGTTATACCTTTAGAAGTAGTGTATTGTCATGTCAGGGTCTCGACGACGTGAAGATGATGAATATCCTAGCAGTCTGAAGAGTCACAAATTGTTTCGTGCGTCGCACGTCTGTGTGACCGAAATATCTTTCTTATTTATTAGCGTGACACAGCTACCAAATTAAATTATCTATCTCCACTTTTTCCCTGGACAACGCAAAGCGTTGCACGGAAGCTATCTGCAAGAGAAGATGTACTTCATCTTCTTCGCGTACATAATAGAGAAACATATCTGCTTGCTTATCTAAAAAAGCATAATGCTGAAAAACAATTAATAAAATTTAATCATTAACCCGTTTATCAACATTTATTGATAAAATCGTCGGTCATGTAGATAGTAGAACAACTACAATTAAACCATCAACTGTCAAGTTATAATAAAAACGCAGGATGTTGTCGTATCTTGGTACCTCGAGACACGCAAGTACATAGAAGGACCCGTCAAGAGCGTGGAAGGAAAAAAAGGCAGAAGGCACAAAACAACCTAGGATAGAAGGGCGGAGGTTGCCTGCCTCCGGATAGCATAGAAGGTGGGTACCGAGATATAATACCCCAGCTCCTACCCCCCGACGATAAGTGTCAACTGCAGCGTGCCAGATAAAAAGAAGGAACGAAAAATAAAATTCACACTGGTGATCCATCATGAGGTAGTGGACTCGGGGCGCGCAGACTCGCCCAGGATTGGTTGGAGCCGCCCAATCGTCATCACGTGATCACCTCTATGTGCCGCCCACCGATAATGGAGACTCCCCCAGAAACTAACCTCACGCAGCCCAATGCCACCACTCTACATCTGGGTGGTACGTCCGAGAAACGGAGAGAGAGAGAGAAAGAGTGAGAGAGAGAGAGAGAGAGAGAGAGAGAAAACTTGAACACGCCAGACCACTGCGGGTCAGTCTCACCTGTGTGCAGCTTTCCGCTACGCTAGTCTACCTAACCAGTCCACTTCAACGACCCATGTCGGACGGATCGACTGCATGAATGACCGCATGGATTGTTTTTGCGGGCGACGGTTAACGTTTCACAGTGCCTACGGATTGACACTTTTAAGTGCTCGCTGAAAATTATCGTAGGAGTACAGTAAATACGAATTTTTAAAACTTGAATACCAAATACCTGTCACAAAATTTTACAAATTTATAAAGCCGATACGCGCACATTCTGCATCGTTTTAGTGCACAGTGACAACTGTTTTTGTGTATAGACTAATTTTGTGCTTACCTTGTGAATTGGTTTAACCGAACAAATGTAAATTTTACTGTTTTGTAGTATTTGTACAAGAGGATTGTACAAAATATACATATATACAATGTTGAAATAATCAATTAGGATAATAATGTACGACTCTTGTCATAAGTAACACATCTTCTTCGTTTCTTTTTCTTCTTGGGCAGTACGCATAACAATTACCAAAAAAGTGGGTGGTCAATTGATTTGTCTCTCCGTTACGAGGATGATGATGATGGACATGGGCATGTACGGGAACTACGGCAAGTCTGACTCATATCCCAACTACGTATTCTCGGGTCAAGGAAACCATCATCATCACCATCATCACCATCATCAGTCGTCATCCGTCGGCAGTCACGTGTCGGTGCCTCCTTCTCCGGAGATAGCTCCAACTCATTACTATCCCCAGACTGCAGTGGCGCCATATTCTTCATCATCCTCCGAGAGTTTCCTAACCGCCGATTCGGGCGCGTCGTCCAGTACGCCGCCTCAAGGTTTTTACTCTCCGACGGGTGCCGTTCTCCACGAGAATGGTTCCACCACAGCAATAATCTCTTCGGAGAACGGTCTGAGTTATACTAACCTGGATTACGCGTCATCCTCGTATCCGAATCAACAGCAGCACACAGTAACATCGGTGGATCCACATCAAAGTTACCATGTTCAGCAAACTGCTTACCGGGACGATCATCACCATCATCATCACCACCATCCGCCCGCTGGCGGCAGCCTACATCAAACCACAGTACTTCAAGCTAGTCATCCAAGAACGGAACACGATCAGCAAATTCATCATCAGTCCTCTAGTCATCATCACCATCACCACCACCACCACGAGCCTGAATACCAAATAGCGGTCGGCGGCACCTCGAACTACCTACATCAACTGCCGTCCTCGGACGAATCCTTGCACTACCAGACGCAGATTCAGCAGAGCGAGTTCTCCACGCATCCGCCGGGACACTATAAGGAAGAGAATTCGGATGCGACATCCTATCACGTCTTACAACAGTCCGGTCACCTCCAGCATCCTCATCAGCACGGGCACCATCATCATCAGCAGCAGCATTCGCATCATCCGCAACAACAACAACAACAACAAGCGCAGGTACCAACCTACAAATGGATGCAAGTCAAGAGAAATGTACCTAAACCAGTTGGTAAGTGCATGATTTTTTCAGTCGAGTCGACGCCTATGTGTGGCGGGCAAAGTAGCGTGAAATTAGGTATTCTGTGGGCGCGATCCGGTAGCCACTCGTTAAACCGCGTTCATCGCTTGATTAGCTTCAAGTACGAAGATGTAGAATCACGGCTGTCTATCTAACCGTAGCCCCGTTATTTTAAAAGCTATCATTGTCAAATAGCGTGTCCTCAGTTTGAAAATTATATCGCGTGGAATTCAATTAAACTCACAATCAGATGTACACAATACACAGCACAAATATCTCACAAATCAGATCAAAAATTATTATATGTGCTATACGTTTTAATTGATATATTGCCAAAATTTTTCTTTAAAAGAAAACTTTTGTTCGTAAAATACTTTCTGTTTGACCAGCTTATGAAAGATATAATTATAACTTATCATTTATTTAAATAATCTTTACATTTTATATTTACATTTATTTTAAATAATTATTATATTTTATGTAAAGTATGCGTGTGTATTTGAAATTAAATAGTATTTTTATCTTTCATAATTGTATTATTAATTTTTTAATAATTAAAGAACGTTTAAAGCTCGTAAGATCCGCGGATCACTAATAAAACAATCTTAAATCTTAGAAGTACAATATAATTCAATCACGTCTTGTTGAGGATACTTTACATAAATTCAGTACATCAAAGTGCTTTAAAAAACACTTAATCGAAGATCAACAATTTTTACGAAGATAGTCCTCAATTAAGATTGACAAACAAGGCGGACAGTTTGTCAGAGACAAAATGTAACATGCTGCTCGGTAATCGTCAAGTCAGTGGCTTTCAAACGATCTGTATATATGTATGAGAATTAATAAAGTGCGACGTAATCCCGGTTTGCCATAATCATTAATCATGCGCGCACTGCCCAATAATACCAGCCTTGTACGTACGACCTTAATATCATTAGTCTGCAATTTGCTACCGTATTTCTTATTGATTTTCTTTTATCTTATCAGGAGTTTTAAACAGAGAGAGATAAGATTTATATCATAAATATAGATTTTAATTTATTAATTTTAAAAAGTTTAACAAAAAATTTGTTCAATTCAATGACTAAATTTATCAAATAATATTCTTTCAGCTATTCTTAAAACCTGCCCTTATTATTAACAAATTACATTTTTATCATAATTGCATTTTTATCGTAAATGCAATCATAATAAATGGGTAGTAAATGGATTCATAATAACAGACTTGTATTATCATTTATGAAGGTAACTATACATATGGATTTTGCGGGATAAACGATATTCTCCAAGATATTTGTGACAAAAACTTATCAGTGTACGTGTTACGTGTTATTTTACCCTACAATTTGACTTTTGTTTATATTTATGTGTTATGAACTCAATAGATAAAATTGTGCATATAAAACGAGTAATAAAAAATATTCAATGCTATGAAAATATTTTTTATTACTATTATAAATCAAAGAGATAAAAGAAACTTCCTAGGCAATACATATCTTTAAAAGACGACTAAAAACGACTTAAAAACGTCTTATCATTCTTTAGATGTCTTTAGAATATCTTTTGGCCTTTATGTACTGCTTGAGTTATTGGTTATTGGTGATATCGAAATGTGTATCATTATACATGAAATTGTATATTCTGTAATAAACAATTTTAAAGATACTTTTGCTTATTTAATTGGACATATTTATTTCTTTAACAATGAACAAAATTTTTATTTGATTATGTTTGAAAATTCGGACATAAATTTATATCGAGAAAGAAAATTCAGATATTATTCATTGCAAATCCAAAGATATAAATCGCACAAGATTAATGAAAAATGTTTCTCACATATGATAAGCGAATTATTTACAGACGTGTTTATAAATACCAGGAATGTGCAATCTCGACGACAATCTTTACGTGTTTAAACGTGACGTATTGGATTTAGATTGTACAATAGTAGCGGAAACATTAACAGATTACGATAAGACTAGCGTTTAAGTAAAACCGTCTTACACTCGAATTTATCAGATTAATTCCTGACATTGATAAGATAATTCGTTTATCAAACAAATATACGCGAATAAATCTTCAATATATTGATTACGAGGAAGGCATTATACAGAGTGTCCGTAAAGGTCGGGATCAAATTTATATAATGCGTTAATGGGGTAGGTCGAGTAAGTTCATATAAATCTATGCCCAAAAATATTTTATTATAAAATTATAAGCATTCAAAAATTCGCGAGCAAAATTGATCTTATAATTTATTAGACAAAATCGCTAATTATAGGAAACAGATAACTCTCAATTATTATTTAAGTACAGGTCTTGACTTATGCGGTCTCTAGAATTCTATCACATATTAATTCTGTTAAACTTTCATTTGTTTAATAATATAATTTTGATGTTTGAGTCGTTGTGAGTTCATTTTTACGATTACAATGAATGCTTTTTTGAATTATACGATAAGCATATGTCAGCATATGTCATTCCATCTAACAAGTTATAAGAACACTTTTGCTCACCTATCTCTTTAAATGTTTATAATTTTTTAATAAAGCATTTTCGGACATAAGTTTATATTTTATAAATTTGAACCTTTTTTTTACGGATATCCTGTATATTTGTCAATTTTTTTCTTGCATGTATTTATTACGATATATACGTAAATTTCTTTTTTTTCCAATAAAAGAATTATCGTATTTTATTTGTGACAAATTAATTAAATTTTAATTCGCGGAAAGAGAATTATCTAAACGGTTTTAATTGCATAGTTATAATTGAAAAATAGTTGATATATGAACAATCTCGTTAAAGACAAACTGATTCAAAATTCGTAAACAAAACAAATGACTACAAAGTTTGACATTTCATGATTCAAAAATAATAATATATAATATGTGGTGTGTGTATATTATAATTCTTATAATTAATATATTTTTGCAAAAGAGAAATCAGAGACATGGTCCGCAAAAATGTCTACGTACTGTTATAATGTCGAGTTGATGACTATGAAAAAGTGACGTAGCGTGGCTCAATGAAAATAATGCCTAAAAAGGCCGGAACAGTTCCCCTAACTACACACTAATTTGCTTAACGGCCATGGTGCTCCCCGCAATCTCCTAACTCGGAGAATGAGTGTGAGCTTAGTCGTTTGGATGGAGCTTGTCGGGATTACCAGCGTTTCACTTAATAGCTCATTATAATCGAATTAATAACGCCATCGTAGGCGTTAGAGGGACTGACGTTTATTGCAGCAAAGCATGCAAACCGAAATGAAACTTTGTCACCCTCGTTTAACCCCTCTCGTTTTTACTCCTGCTATTACGTCCCGATGTTTTTAATACGATTCAATTTTCTTTAACATGTCTATCACAATTTTGAATACCTCGAAATATAATTGGCCGTAATATTATATAGGAAAAATTGAAGAATATTTTTTAATTAAATATTTCTATGTATTGTCATTAAAAAAAAAAAAAATATATAATAAATGTAATTATACATATAATCAATTTTATATACTTATCAAGATAATAATTAATATACCAAATATACATAACTTTATTAGAGAAGGAGCAGGAGAGAGAGATATCTCCTAAAATAATATGAGATACATATCAAATTTAAAACATATCGAATAATATAAAACTGATAATTAAACAAATGATAAAATAATAATTCGAATAATATATAAAATTATATATTCAATCACGTATCATTATAGATGCAAAGTCAATAAACAAGAGCAAAATTAATTTTAACGAAATGTGATGTAAGTAATTGAACACAATTACATTTCACAGCTGGTTGAAAAAAGCACGCAACGCAAATATGTATAGAATGCAAAAAATTAGAGAGAAATAACGAAATGGGCGGAGCAGAGTAGTGGGGCGATTTCAGTAGATTTTGGTTGGTTAACTTTTTTGGTTGGCCAAGGACTTACAATAGCGTTCCGTCTTCCCTCCGTAACATGTTTCGGGGGTCCAACATAGAGGGTCTCTATGGGGACGCGCCCGGTGTGGACCACCCTTAGTCAAGATTGGAGTGAGACAGCATCACGACGGAAGGACCGTCGTGTGATGCTGTCAACCCGCCCAATCTATCATACTAAACTCGATTTCTTCTCTCTATACTCAATAGCGAGATTGGCAATACCGCGCGGAGAGAAGTGAGACAAACGAACGTCCCCTCATAACACAGCAGTAATAATTCCTTCGTCTCTTCGTCACGGTAAAATGGAGAATTTCCTTTTCCTTTCAAAATCCCGGTTTGTCGGCGTGTTGTAATGCCTCAATGATAATACGTAAAAATAATATAACAAATGTAATCGATAATATTTAACACAATATATAATCTTTTAGTGTCATCAATAAGAGATAAGAATCTTTTATATTCTATAACTCGCGCTCAGTTACGCAACTCAATATGACAGCTATATCGATGATATAATGTTATAGAGGATATTATGACGTCGCACAGTAATTATAATAATACTAAAGAATCATCAGTTGAAAAAAGATCATTTAAGAAATAATATCTCTTTTTCTATTTGCTTATTATTCTAGTATATTTTTATCTTCTGATGTAAAGTAAATATATGCCATAGAGTAAAGGTCGGCGCAACTCGTCAGACTCTCGCATCGCAATTATAATAGTTCTTATGTCATCGCGCAAATACAGCGCATATTTCCTCTCGACTTCTGATGTATTTGCAGTTTCGTTTTTATAATGTATATTTTACGTTGTACACGTATATATAAAAATCGACTCATATAAAAACATTCCGTGTTTCTCTCTCTCTCATATAATATTAAAATATTCCTAATATTAATATTTATTATTAAATATAATTCTTCCGAAACTCTTTTGATAATGCATCTCGATGGTCGAGTTAAAACAAAAATTAATTCTCATAAAATTGTAAAATCTAAAACAATACAGAATATGTAAAATATTCTTTAAATACTGCTACAAGTTGCTGCATAACACGACTAAATGAAGAAAGTCCATATATATCTTCACGTCTATATTTATTCATAGCAGATATGAAATAAATAATATTTATTGGGAACACTTCATGAGCTACTTCCCGCGTCCGGCGTTATCCGCTTCCTCGAAGACTATCACCTTTTAGGCTGACTTAAAATATGCATGTCGTTATCGACGCCCTGACCGAATATATGCAGGGGCGGCATCACGACGAGGCTCGAAACCTATAAAACTCACCGCCGAGTCATTAACTTCCTTACCGTTCTGGTCACGCGCTTATGTTAGATATATAGAGCCAAGTATATTGTTTATCATTATACTATATATGATATGTAAAATACATCTTGCAAAAAAAACATAATGCAACGTATGTTGATTAGAACAAAAGTAATAATAAATTCAGTGGAAAAGAAAACACAGAGAGAGATTTCATTTTTTACTATATGACGGATTTTTATAATTCCGAGAAAAATTTCTCTATGAGTTTTATTACGTATTACTTGTCTCTAAGCGTATGTACATAAGTAATGTAACATAAGTAACGTACCGTCTTATATCGATTGATAAACAAAAATGTTTCGTGACTATACTTACACGAATGCAGCAATACTATCGAATGCGGAGTATTACAGATTAGTAAACGCAGTATGCGCTTGTTGAATGTAAAAATTTCCGGAAAATCTCTCCGATCAAGCTATCCCGTGGGACTTGAATCGCAAAACTGGGCGTCGACGGTCGTGCACGCCAGCCCTGAACTTGAGAGAGACCGAGACAACGTTATAACGACGGGAATAAAACGCGCGAACAGAAGGGGAAAGTGAAGGGGAAAGGCGGGAGACGGGAGATACGTCTGCGAAGACGAAAAAAGGAGGACGAAACATCGGCTGAAGATAGAGAGGATACATTGGATCGGGAAAGGAGCGAGATAAATACGAAGGAAGGCACGTCCGATTGAGAAAGGAGAAAGAGAAAGAAAGTCTCGAGGAAGAGAGGCAGCGGCAGAAAGAGAGAAAAAGATGGAGAAAAAATGTGGCAGGGCACGAGAGACAGACAGAGAGAGAGAGAGAGAGAGGCAGAGATTGTGTGGGTAGAGTCGAACAACTGGCTGGGCATGCTGCTCGCCGCTCCGCTAGGGTCGCCGGCGGACACGTGAGTGAGTGGCCCGATATCTCGCGAGGGGATCAGAGGATCGTTCGCGTGTTTCCACCCGGGCTGCCACCCGCCGAACCCGGCAACCCCGGATCCCGCAACAACCCTGGCAGCAACTGACCCTCCTCTGGCCGCGGCCGTCTCTCCCCCATCACCCCCTTCCCCTTCCACCCCGTCCTGTCCGTGCCGCACAGAGCCGCTGGCCGCCACCGCTCTACTCCTGTCCTGTCCGAGCGCGGCCCGACAGATCCGCTCGGCCGGACTCTGACAACCGCCGCCAACAACGCTGTCCACGTGTCTCGCCTCATGGTGATTTTCATTTCCGCGTCGCTCTCCGAGCCCGACGGCCGACCCGGCCGGCCGGCCGGCCGGCCCAATCTTCCTTCACGCGGCTCAATTGCCCGGTGCGATATTTACATGTTATTTTTGGTCGTAAAAGCACGGTGCTAGTACGCGAACATTTTTTCACGCGCACACATTGGAGAATCGTTAACGATTTTCAGTCGAGAACATCACGATCTTTATCAGAGAACTTATCTCGTAAAGAAAAATTAATACCTTCTGATTGTAACAAGGGAGACTCAGGTCTTATTTATTAAGAAGATAAATTATATAGTCAAGCTTTGCAATTAATTTTCTTTTCGCATGCACAGAGGAATAATTATAGCATATGACAAGTTTTCTTATTTTATGTATTAAAAGTAAAGCGTCGAATAAAAAATTTCATGGAGAAGCGCGTTTCACATACCCCCAAGGAAAAAAGCAATACTGCACCTGTGCCAAAGCTCGGGGGCGAGCTGTTGCTCGAAGAAAGCGCGCGAAACTTATCAACGACCCCCGCGAAGTGTCGTGCTGAGCCTAATTTCAGCGGGAAATGCTTCGGGCATACTCACGAACGCATACACACGAACGCGTTCGCGGGGGAACCCCGGGGGTGTGAATGTCGAACGTGCTGCACGCAGCCCTTTCGCGTACGCCGTTATGGTACACAACGTAGCCTTTTCGTACTCGACTGTGACTCAGGATATTACCTATCATAATGCTGAAATCAACGCGGCCGACGGGGCATGACGATGACTGACAAGGGGTTGCGAATGGAAGGAACCGTGCCGACGAAATCGTTTTGTCAGTTCTTGCGATAAATCGGCTAGATGGATACCCTCGCGAAAAAAATTTCGGTTGGATCAGGTGATTCGGAAAATTTCAATTGTGTATTCCTTAAATTCTTGACGCGATCGAGGATTGAAATATAATTTTCGGGAATTTCAATAGCGGCAAATACACGCAAATAATTAGCGTAAGAGAATATATCTCTTTCTCTGAAAAAATTCTGAAGAATTTTCTACTTTTTGCAACATTGATTTCTTTGAATACCAAAAGATATATTATAAATACCGATTGCAAAGATATCAATTTTGATTACGTTTGCATTAAAAATATAATTCTGAGAGGAGGCCACGATGCATCGAGTGTGTAAGATGTAGCCAAATATTTTTTTTTTTATCTTAAAACTTTTTAGAATTTTTTCACATCTATATCGATCGCAATTAAATTTACGGAAATTACATCATTGAAATCAACGGCTTCGGTTCTTGCGCGTAACCTGCGTTGCAACCACTTGCCGGCAGGCAGCCGGATGTGCTAAATCACGTATCCCGTAACACTTGCTGATACATCGTGTCGTCATTCTGTGCCGACTACTAAGTTATTTCACACTGATATCAATGGTGATTTTATCAAAGTCAGTTTCCACAGTCAGCATGTCGATACGACATGCAACAGAGAATGTGTACATAAGTTTAAAAAATTGTTGATAATTTTAATATACTTTCGCTAAAAATGTTTAAAAATATAAATTTAATATTATTTATTTAATGAAATTTGCGGTTTTTTAATGATTTCTGTACGATAAATAAAAAATATTCAAATTACCACATTCGCAACAATAAATAGAATCGATAAATGTAATAGAATATTAAGAAAAATATAAAAATATTATATCTCACGAAAGTAAAATGCAATTTTTATTTGTGTATACGCGCAAATCGAGTATATATAAATAAGTTTGTTGATATTAAGTTAACAACGAGTACGTAATACTTTGAAGCATACAAATGCATAAATTTATGTGAGGGTGCGCGATGCTTAAACGTGGCTTGGCTTCTAACTAACCGCGTGTGCATGCTAATCTCTACCTTCGTTCAAAGCTACCGCGTCGATGAAATCTCTCACCTAGATTAATATTACTTATCAAGGCAACTATAAGAGAAAAATAAAAACATATATATACTAAGAAATATATTGCAACAAAGAAGTTATATAAGAAAAAGAGGAAATAATTGCTTTCTCTCCACAAAAATACATATATAATTCTATCACTTTTGCTCTTGCGCGTCACGAGCGATTATCGAACCGCGAGAGCTTCTCGAGAAAGGAAAAGGGGAGAATATAAGATTAGAAAGATTACAGAACCTGAAGACGCACTTGTATCAATAATGTTTTATACAAAGAACATCTTAGATTTTATCTTTTTCACTAATTTGTTAATATTCACATACATTAATTATATGTCATCTTTTCTCCTTTTTTTTTTAAAAGAGTCATTATATATTTCACTTTATATATTTCTAATATATATGTAAACAAAAATGATTTTTGATTATTTACAATAAAGTGGCAGCTACTTGCGGGAAGTCAATCCCTTGATCATACAGGATCATCTGCTCTTATGCGTGCTCTTATGCGTCGACGGTCTCCCCTCTCTCTTCAAGGAACATTACGCAATTCAAATATTATTCAAAGGCTAAAAGCCGTGGGGACGTTCTATGGATGATGTAAGGAAAGGTGATGGTAAACACACGCAGAAGAATACAAGATGCTTGTGTATTATGTTACAAAAAGGATAGAGAGATATACGGGCGCATTGATGCCTTTCCAAATTCACAGAATTTTCTAGACTCTAGACGACATATGCGCGTATTTGAAACAAAAACGAAATACCTGTTAAAGTCGTTTTTAGCTCGTAAAAGTTTTTTTTTACCGACGTAAAACGCACGTACCAAAATGTATTCAGGATCCAGCTGTATTTGATTTGTATCTAATGTCTGGATTATACGCATCAACGCCGCGTTACCCAAGTTCCTAAATAAATATATGCATCGTTTTTCGATAATCCAATGGTCTATAATTAAAAACAAAGACAGCGATATCTCTTATTGAAAGAATATATTTGATAGGTGTAATATATCATATAACTCTTTTATTACGCTGTTATCTATGGTAGTTTTCAAATCTGTGATAGATTACGAGTGATATTAATAATCTTTTCGTAATGTTTTTTCCTCTTTCTTTCTCTTTCTTGAAAATCTATGCAACAGCCCGCATCGCGACTACGATTAAAATCCCCTCGCGTGATTACAGAAGATTCGGTAGTGACAATATAATCACAGTGGTGTAAAAGGTGACTCTGAGGGTGCACCCACATGTCTTATGGAAGATAATTAGAGGTGTCAATGCGCCTTCCCCTCGACTCGGCGTTATTAAGGATCTCTCTTCCCTGCTCCTGCATGCCAACCCTTTCCCACATTTCCCACTTTGTCGATATCACGAGTTTAATTCGCGAAACAAATGTTCTCCCGCATCGGCAACTGTACGTAACACACTATTAATTTCTGCATACAGTATAGCGTTGAACTTAAGGCATTACAGAGGCCACTGACTTAAGAATATTCGATGCGTGGTCACGATATAATTTCTACCTCACGAATGCATGAACTAACTTACTGTCGATAATTGTGATAACAGAGAAAGAGAGAGAGATTTAATCTCGTTTATTTCTCGCGTTTGTAAAATATAAATTCGCGGCGCAGATCTTTTTATTTAGCGAACATTTATATTAGAATGGCGCTGGCAATGCCATTGTTATTTATCGGAATTTATTACAGATCCTTATTCTACATTTCATTAATACAATGCCTCCGTTGTTCCTAAAGAAGGTTAGTATAGAAAATCAACGACACCGTAGCCAGTCCTACCGTTAAAGTGCTAAATTGATGAATGAGTCGCAGAAACGAGAAACATTTCATTGTATCTGGCACTGGCACGCCTAATAGAACTTGTCCAAGTTTATTATTCGGCCTGGAAAAGCGTAAGCTTAATGGCCGCAAGCTAAATTCAGGGACCCCGGTATAAGTGACTGATCTCTTCGGTTATATTAGGAAATTCGCGAAAGCCATCTTACGCAAATATAAATTTTTTAGTTTAAATATATATAAATTGTTTTTCACAGATAGATGTAAGAGAAAGAAAGAGAGAGAGAGAGAGAGAGAGAGAGAGAGAGAGAGAAAGATGCCAGAATATTATAATTTCTTTGGAGCAGATAAAAAGAACAGAGAGAGAGAGAGAGAGAGAGAGAGAGAGAGAGAGAGAGATGCCAGAATATTATAATTTCTTTGGAGCAGATAAAAAGAACGAAAATGTATTACAAAAATATTGAAGGGCGAAGCTAAAGATGTCGAAGGAAAATGTACATAATGGGGAAGACGTGACTTTAAGGCGGTGGCTTGACAGTTTCGTCCATCCCCTGCCATTAAGTAAATTGATTGCTACATACCGTAGTCTAAATAACAATCTAATTTTCATAATGTATCCTCGTCCTCTGCCTAAAGCGCGTCACTTTTGTCCTCAATATTTTAATTGCATCATCTGTCTCCCAAACCAAAAATTTATCTGCGTTGTAAAATAGTCGGAATGAATTGAATATTAAAAATCGTACCATATGTAAAACATCGATAAAGCGAAAAAATCAAAAATTTCACGTAACGGCGCTGTAACTGCGGATGTTTATTCTACAGCTGATGCAATTTGATCCAGATTTAGGGGATCAACCCTATCGTTCCTTCAGCTTTGCACAGGTCATCTCCCTAAAACTGCTTTCCCCGGGTAGTGACCAGCTGTTATGGCCGGCAAACGACTGTCACTTAAGGATTTGACTTGATCTTGATTCGACACATATTACGTCCACGTCTGTTGTACGTTCTATCATACTTACAATTAGAAGATTACATCCAAATTGAAAACACATAGCAGAAACGTCTGCATTCAATGAGGATATCGCTTTTGTTACTATATTTGATATTATTTTATAAACCGTTTTATCTCCCATACAAGAATATTCTATTACTTCAATTAATACTTTACTTATTTGAACACGAGATGTTTCCACATTAGTTACTTAAGAGATATGCGTATGTCGTTTTCAATAAATTTGTCCTAAGCAAGTCTCTGACAGACAAAAATCCTTTCATAAATATTTCGACAATTAAACTCTAAATTTTAATCGCAATGAAATACAATATAATTGAATTTATATGGAAATTAAGATCTTCTTATCCTATATTATTGATCTCTTTGAAGTTTTCCTTGTGAAAAGCATTATTTTATTTTCAATTGCTCAATGTTCGCTGAAAAAATTGATTATAAATTAATCAAGATAAATATGCCAACAATATTCAGTCAATCAATTCAAACCAATGTCTGTATAATTAGTGTACGCCTTATTTTATTATAGCAAAAATAAAAATTTTTTGTTTCAGCGACCAAAGCGAATCCGAATGCGATCGAGTACGGTGGCGGTACAGTTGCGGGGCCAAGCTCCTCGGTATACGGAAGTACCGCCAGTGGAACAGTGAGTTGTATCGCCGGTTCGTTGGCCGGTATCGCCGGTAGCTTCAACAATACCGGACGCACAAACTTCACGAATAAACAACTGACCGAACTGGAGAAGGAGTTTCATTTCAACAAGTACCTGACGCGAGCGAGACGCATCGAGATCGCTTCCGCGCTGCAGCTTAACGAGACGCAGGTGAAGATCTGGTTCCAGAACAGGCGTATGAAGCAGAAGAAGCGCATGAAGGAAGGCCTGATACCGGCGGATAGCACGAATGTGACGGCTTTGAGCGGTGCCAGGAGCAGCAGCAATTCACCGACGGGCTCGTCCAGCCACGAGATCGGCGGCCTCGGTTTATCCAGCTTCACCAGCGACAACAGTAGGGAATCACCTCCATCTTCCAAGGATTGACGCGATTTTTGCTGCAGTAATGAACGGCACTATAATCTATGATTCGATATCTGATCGCAAAGCTCTGCTCCGGTGATATCGAAAAGATAGAAGTTTAATGAGAATCGTGACAATTTACTGCAGCCATACACAAACCACTTTCTAATTTATTCTTTCAGGCTGCATCGTGAATGTAATACCGTGGACTTATAAAATGAGTAATGTCATTCTGTATCTTGAAAGTAGAGGTATGTGATATATGTGTATATACGGGAGACACGTCTCTATCTTCCCGTTTCTAAACTATAAACGGGAAGATAAAAATAAACTATAATGTGACATTGGTTTCTCTAATTCCATTATTGTACGGATGATACCGACTACAGAAGTGGCGTGTAGCTTCAAAAAAGTTCAATACGGTACTATATTGCATTCCGGAGCATGTTTTCTTCATCCTGAATTTCTTCTTTCAATCAGTGCATTAAATGTTAAGTTGTATATTAATTTTCCGTATTATTTATTTTATATATTTAATTTATAGTCTTCAATGCGTCTTGTAAAATTATATGTATAAGTTTGAAAATTTCAATTCAAATTTTCCAATGTTACCATGTACCTCAGTTCATATTCATAGAGCGATATTTATAGTTGTAAATTTTAAATGCTGCTGTGTGATTGAACATCCTTTATATTTCTAATTAATTTATAGTTTTAGTTTTCTAAAAAATTTCAAGATATACTACTCATCTAATTCTTCCGATACATTTACATTAATATAAATATAGCGATTATATTCCAAATTTTTTACCTGCTCTCTCAAATGTCAAAAACTTACTTAATGTATAATTTTCTCTATCATCCGACCGTAATAAATTTTATTTTAATGTACAATTGTAAATGAAATTTTCTAATTCAAGTATACGAAATGAATAAACAAGTTAAGAAATTAATAAGGGTCTAAAGTTTCAAAGTTGTAAAATGAATAAAATAACATCTATTACGTCACATTTCCACGTGAAGGATGATAGCGATTGAATTCTATCATCCGATCATTTCTTAACCCTTCCAGTACCTTGTAATCAATAAATTTTCCATAACTTTTAATAATTTCTTTCAAAAATCCAATTTGTACTTTGTTTTCTTTCTGTATCTAATCAGTATGCAATGTTTAGAACTATATGCACTATTACAATAATAAAGACAATTTATAGCACACACTATATATATACCTATTAAATAATAAAATTACAGATATTTAAATTAACGAAATAGATATTTCTCACGGATTTTCTTCATTTTTAAAACTAAACTAAAAATAACGAAAAAGTATTTCAGAAAAGACCTCTATATTCAATCTGATACTGGAAGAGTTAGCTTTATTTATCTTACTGTGGAATGTTTATAGTAGTCTTGAACATTATGAAACAATCCCTAAATGTTAAAATGTTAAAATATCGTTGTCGGAGAAGTATAATAGAGAATATATTGCGCCAATTTGACTCTCAATTAAAAAGGATTTATATAATGAAATAATTTATAATTGATTATTCTATTGATTGTTCGCAGATAGGAAATTTCGGCCAATCCTAAAGCGGTAAATTAGGCCAATGTCTTTATAACATTTATCTTGGTGCGCGATAACGCAATAGTGGATAGAAATATCTTTGATAATCACAAGATCTCGCGAGAGTAATTGTCTAATCGGAAATAGCCTAATGACTGTAGATCTCTTTCTCTTTCAATACAATTTCCGCCCAAGAGTTGTGTGCATGTATTTATATGTAAATAATATTCTACACAAAAACTATGGGCCAATAAAATTAATCGATAAATCCTACATAAACGGAAGTTCCACAAAACGGAATATTATGATATAAATCCTCATTATCTCCCAACAATAAGAATTTAATTATATAAAGACAACATAATTGCATGCGGACTGGAAACTCGCATCCTATTCAAATTAATTCGCACGTTTAAACACATACAAAAAAAAAAAATTAGGATAATCGTACATATTTATGTGAATTACATAAATGGTGGTCCATTTGCTCTGTACCTAAAAACATTCCTATTATATTAAAGTGTCATTAGCCTATAATACCATGTAGATCTTTGTAGAAAGAATAAAATATTATTGTATTAATTGTTGACGCTCTTAATTTACGCTGTCCAC
>NW_021849573.1:98820-107874 GCF_003651465.1 Formica exsecta | reverse complement strand
AGAGAGAGAGAGAGAGAGAGAGAGAGAGAGAGAGAGAGAGAGAGAGAGAGAGAGAGAGAGAGAGAGAGAGAGAGAGAGAGAGAGAGAGAGAGAGAGAGAGAGAGAGAGAGAGAGAGAGAGAGAGAGAGAGAGAGAGAGAGAGAGAGAGAGAGAGAGAGAGAGAGAGAGAGAGAGAGAGAGAGAGAGAGAGAGAGAGAGAGAGAGAGAGAGAGAGAGAGAGAGAGAGAGAGAGAGAGAGAGAGAGAGAGAGAGAGAGAGAGAGAGAGAGAGAGAGAGAGAGAGAGAGAGAGAGAGAGAGAGAGAGAGAGAGAGAGAGAGAGAGAGAGAGAGAGAGAGAGAGAGAGAGAGAGAGAGAGAGAGAGAGAGAGAGAGAGAGAGAGAGAGAGAGAGAGAGAGAGAGAGAGAGAGAGAGAGAGAGAGAGAGAGAGAGAGAGAGAGAGAGAGAGAGAGAGAGAGAGAGAGAGAGAGAGAGAGAGAGAGAGAGAGAGAGAGAGAGAGAGAGAGAGAGAGAGAGAGAGAGAGAGAGAGAGAGAGAGAGAGAGAGAGAGAGAGAGAGAGAGAGAGAGAGAGAGAGAGAGAGAGAGAGAGAGAGAGAGAGAAAGATGCCAGAATATTATAATTTCTTTGGAGCAGATAAAAAGAACAAAAATGTATTACAAAAATATTGAAGGGCGAAGCTAAAGATGTCGAAGGAAAATGTACATAATGGGGAAGACGTGACTTTAAGGCGGTGGCTTGACAGTTTCGTCCATCCCCTGCCATTAAGTAAATTGATTGCTACATACCGTAGTCTAAATAACAATCTAATTTTCATAATGTATCCTCGTCCTCTGCCTAAAGCGCGTCACTTTTGTCCTCAATATTTTAATTGCATCATCTGTCTCCCAAACCAAAAATTTATCTGCGTTGTAAAATAGTCGGAATGAATTGAATATTAAAAATCGTACCATATGTAAAACATCGATAAAGCGAAAAAATCAAAAATTTCACGTAACGGCGCTGTAACTGCGGATGTTTATTCTACAGCTGATGCAATTTGATCCAGATTTAGGGGATCAACCCTATCGTTCCTTCAGCTTTGCACAGGTCATCTCCCTAAAACTGCTTTCCCCGGGTAGTGACCAGCTGTTATGGCCGGCAAACGACTGTCACTTAAGGATTTGACTTGATCTTGATTCGACACATATTACGTCCACGTCTGTTGTACGTTCTATCATACTTACAATTAGAAGATTACATCCAAATTGAAAACACATAGCAGAAACGTCTGCATTCAATGAGGATATCGCTTTTGTTACTATATTTGATATTATTTTATAAACCGTTTTATCTCCCATACAAGAATATTCTATTACTTCAATTAATACTTTACTTATTTGAACACGAGATGTTTCCACATTAGTTACTTAAGAGATATGCGTATGTCGTTTTCAATAAATTTGTCCTAAGCAAGTCTCTGACAGACAAAAATCCTTTCATAAATATTTCGACAATTAAACTCTAAATTTTAATCGCAATGAAATACAATATAATTGAATTTATATGGAAATTAAGATCTTCTTATCCTATATTATTGATCTCTTTGAAGTTTTCCTTGTGAAAAGCATTATTTTATTTTCAATTGCTCAATGTTCGCTGAAAAAATTGATTATAAATTAATCAAGATAAATATGCCAACAATATTCAGTCAATCAATTCAAACCAATGTCTGTATAATTAGTGTACGCCTTATTTTATTATAGCAAAAATAAAAATTTTTTGTTTCAGCGACCAAAGCGAATCCGAATGCGATCGAGTACGGTGGCGGTACAGTTGCGGGGCCAAGCTCCTCGGTATACGGAAGTACCGCCAGTGGAACAGTGAGTTGTATCGCCGGTTCGTTGGCCGGTATCGCCGGTAGCTTCAACAATACCGGACGCACAAACTTCACGAATAAACAACTGACCGAACTGGAGAAGGAGTTTCATTTCAACAAGTACCTGACGCGAGCGAGACGCATCGAGATCGCTTCCGCGCTGCAGCTTAACGAGACGCAGGTGAAGATCTGGTTCCAGAACAGGCGTATGAAGCAGAAGAAGCGCATGAAGGAAGGCCTGATACCGGCGGATAGCACGAATGTGACGGCTTTGAGCGGTGCCAGGAGCAGCAGCAACTCACCGACGGGCTCGTCCAGCCACGAGATCGGCGGCCTCGGTTTATCCAGCTTCACCAGCGACAACAGTAGGGAATCACCTCCATCTTCCAAGGATTGACGCGATTTTTGCTGCAGTAATGAACGGCACTATAATCTATGATTCGATATCTGATCGCAAAGCTCTGCTCCGGTGATATCGAAAAGATAGAAGTTTAATGAGAATCGTGACAATTTACTGCAGCCATACACAAACCACTTTCTAATTTATTCTTTCAGGCTGCATCGTGAATGTAATACCGTGGACTTATAAAATGAGTAATGTCATTCTGTATCTTGAAAGTAGAGGTATGTGATATATGTGTATATACGGGAGACACGTCTCTATCTTCCCGTTTCTAAACTATAAACGGGAAGATAAAAATAAACTATAATGTGACATTGGTTTCTCTAATTCCATTATTGTACGGATGATACCGACTACAGAAGTGGCGTGTAGCTTCAAAAAAGTTCAATACGGTACTATATTGCATTCCGGAGCATGTTTTCTTCATCCTGAATTTCTTCTTTCAATCAGTGCATTAAATGTTAAGTTGTATATTAATTTTCCGTATTATTTATTTTATATATTTAATTTATAGTCTTCAATGCGTCTTGTAAAATTATATGTATAAGTTTGAAAATTTCAATTCAAATTTTCCAATGTTACCATGTACCTCAGTTCATATTCATAGAGCGATATTTATAGTTGTAAATTTTAAATGCTGCTGTGTGATTGAACATCCTTTATATTTCTAATTAATTTATAGTTTTAGTTTTCTAAAAAATTTCAAGATATACTACTCATCTAATTCTTCCGATACATTTACATTAATATAAATATAGCGATTATATTCCAAATTTTTTACCTGCTCTCAAATGTCAAAAACTAGTACTTAATGTATAATTTTCTCTATCATCCGACCGTAATAAATTTTATTTTAATGTACAATTGTAAATGAAATTTTCTAATTCAAGTATACGAAATGAATAAACAAGTTAAGAAATTAATAAGGGTCTAAAGTTTCAAAGTTGTAAAATGAATAAAATAACATCTATTACGTCACATTTCCACGTGAAGGATGATAGCGATTGAATTCTATCATCCGATCATTTCTTAACCCTTCCAGTACCTTGTAATCAATAAATTTTCCATAACTTTTAATAATTTCTTTCAAAAATCCAATTTGTATTTTGTTTTCTTTCTGTATCTAATCAGTATGCAATGTTTAGAACTATATGCACTATTACAATAATAAAGACAATTTATAGCACACACTATATATATACCTATTAAATAATAAAATTACAGATATTTAAATTAACGAAATAGATATTTCTCACGGATTTTCTTCATTTTTAAAACTAAACTAAAAATAACGAAAAAGTATTTCAGAAAAGACCTCTATATTCAATCTGATACTGGAAGAGTTAGCTTTATTTATCTTACTGTGGAATGTTTATAGTAGTCTTGAACATTATGAAACAATCCCTAAATGTTAAAATGTTAAAATATCGTTGTCGGAGAAGTATAATAGAGAATATATTGCGCCAATTTGACTCTCAATTAAAAAGGATTTATAGAATGAAATAATTTATAATTGATTATTCTATTGATTGTTCGCAGATAGGAAATTTCGGCCAATCCTAAAGCGGTAAATTAGGCCAATGTCTTTATAACATTTATCTTGGTGCGCGATAACGCAATAGTGGATAGAAATATCTTTGATAATCACAAGATCTCGCGAGAGTAATTGTCTAATCGGAAATAGCCTAATGACTGTAGATCTCTTTCTCTTTCAATACAATTTCCGCCCAAGAGTTGTGTGCATGTATTTATATGTAAATAATATTCTACACAAAAACTATGGGCCAATAAAATTAATCGATAAATCCTACATAAACGGAAGTTCCACAAAACGGAATATTATGATATAAATCCTCATTATCTCCCAACAATAAGAATTTAATTATATAAAGACAACATAATTGCATGCGGACTGGAAACTCGCATCCTATTCAAATTAATTCGCACGTTTAAACACATACAAAAAAAAAAAATTAGGATAATCGTACATATTTATGTGAATTACATAAATGGTGGTCCATTTGCTCTGTACCTAAAAACATTCCTATTATATTAAAGTGTCATTAGCCTATAATACCATGTAGATCTTTGTAGAAAGAATAAAATATTATTGTATTAATTGATGAAGCTCTTCATTTACGCTGTCCCCCAGATCAGGAAATTTTTATGTGTCGGAATAAATTTTTTCGTTTACAAAATTCGTCAAAAAGATATTGTATACATTTTTATTTCGTTATTTATATTATCGTCTGCAGATTAAGCAATAGAGATGTTGGAATTATGTGTTATTTTTTATATTATCTTTATGTGTAATATATATAAGAGAGGGATATTAAAAACTCTCTCTCTTTCTCTCTCTTATATAAATACACACACGCACGCACATATGTACACATCTACATATCGACCGTTGCATATATACTGAAATTGGCAGTCATGCTTTAGATGGCGTTTACTTACGATAAAGGAAGAGTCACTTGATGAGTAAAGCACATAATCTTCGACTGCATATTTACTCCGCAATTTCTGCCAAAGCTGATTCCAAAAACGTTATAAAATTACCTATAATGTAATGAAATTTGTCAAATAACATTTTTCTATATAACAGCAATATTATTAAATATAATAGAGATTCACCCTTGACTGCACACAAGACACAAGCATTGTCCCAGAGTAAATATGGCGGCTCGGTACCGGTGTGTTCGGCAAAACACTACTATTGAAATTTACTTTCGGCTCTGATTGGTAGATCTGAAAGTAATACACCAATCAGAATTGTTCACTCAACGGCTGCGTTATATTTTCGCAAATTTGTAGAGACTCTAGTTTGCTCCTTGAAAATAGTTGAACGATTATGTATATATTGCATGTTGCCAAACACAGTTGCAGTGAGTTATGGACTATTATATCAAGTAATGTGTAATATTTTAAAAATCAATAGAAAAATCTACAACAATGAGTAAGGAAGCACGACTCTCTTCAATTGATATGGCGCAATATCGTGAGCGATTGCTGAATCAAAAAGAATTTTTGACTGACATATTATCTAAGATTGAGAAACAAATACTCGCCTTACAGGTATATCTGCAGAGAAAAATTTAGATATTTAAATATATAATTAAAATCAGAGGCGCTTTTTAATCTATAATTCTGATACACAAATGAGAAGAAAATAAGAATAACATTTCAAAAATTCTTTGATAGGTTGAGCGATTACATTTGAGAAACTCTCTACTTGGGTCCAAATGTTCAGGACAAGAAATATTGCCAGATGTGTCAATAAGAAATAACTATGTGAAGATTGAGCCAGTAACAAAGGATTCAAATGATCTAACACAACAAAAATTAGATTTATCCATAGAACCATCTCTAAATGATTTCGAGGAATTTGAAGACGACGACCTAGACTTCCTGGCTCCATCCCCTTAACATGCTTAAATTTAGTTTTATTACTGATTATGCTATATTAATACTATGAAAAGATTAATTATTCTTTAGCATGTATATATTTTATACAAATGTGAAGTATTAATCAATAATTTATAATAAAATGCACTATAAAGGTGATCTAATATCTGTGCATTCACTTTTGTTATTTATATTTTATAAGTATTTACAGGAGATATATTCTTACATAAAGTATCATGTTTGGTATCTTAACTAGAAGGTTGAAAGAATTACAGTGGCAAATAAGAAAACAAAATATTATTTGATATTAAGTCTAAGATCTTGAGGCTGCATACAAATTTAACACTGGCAAAAAGAAACACTCAAGTATATTCTGTTGTAAAATATTGCTGGAAAGAATATGTCATTATACTTGAACATTTCATTCTAATTTGAAATAAGTCTAATCAATTTGTTTGAACATTATGATGGATAGCCTTGTGGAGGTGGGCCGAATTGCGATGGATCTTCAACCAGTGATGGTGGTTTAAACTGTTCAGCAGAGAGACGTGTAAAGCAAATTCCTACACCTTCTATCAGAGCCAATAACACTCCACCAATGATCGCACTGCCTACCATTGCTGGCAGCCCATTTCTTGCGGCTAAAATTCCACCAGTTGCAGCCCCGCTAATAATAGAATTATAAGGATCTTCCTTTCCTCCCCTAAAGTGAACTAATGTGCAATCAATTGTGGAGAACATCCCACCCCATACTGCAAAATTTCCAGCAATTATGGGTGCTCTCTGTCTGATTGCTACAACACTGCCCGTAAAACGCTGTTTCCATCCACTTGGTGCATTGCGGAAACCTTTGATACTTTGAAAGATTGCTCCACCTATGACACCCATCGTGAAGGCACCACCGCAGTCGTCCACTATTCGCCAGGGACATGGTTCTCTTGCATATTCTTCCATTCTATAGAGATCTGTTATAAAATATGGAAGGATAAATTTACTGAAGAAACAATTATTATATAGATGATAATTTATCATAATTATAATAAAATAATATGATTTTAATAAAGCAAGAATGAATTTCATGGAATTATAGCAAATTTATCATTACTACTTCTGTCACATCATTTTATTGTTTTGTCAGTTACATATAAAAAAAAATTAACTTAAAAAAAAATTAAATTAATAGCAATATTTTTAATGTATTGAAAAATGAATTTAAAATAATGCATTATGTAAGATCGTATAGTTATATCTTGCCAAGCAACAATTACAAGTTATCGTACTTATAGGATAAGTGAGGTTAAAGCAGCATTTCTCGTCGTTTCAAAGCTAAAGCACACATAACATCTTTCGAAATTTCGTTACATATCAATGGCAAATCACATCCTTGCGAGCAAAACAACTTATTCTGACATTTACCGTATAATTCGATACCGTTGAATCGATTCGAGTTCGAGCCGAAGCGCAAAAATCCAACACGCCACTTCGTCCACTACGCGAAAGGAATGGCGAGACGGCGTGACATTCCGGGCAAACATAACCTCCTTACTACAGCACCGACAGCCGACAGATATGAACGGATCCTTTTCTTTCAATCTGTAATCTGTTTCAATTGATACATGTCGAAATTGCTGTCACTATGGCATCAGACACAAGACAAATATGATGACAGAGAGCAATACTCTATATCATATTAAATCATATTAGATTATATACGTTTTTAATTTATTTATGTAGAAATTTTAAAATCATGTATATTTCATATATAATTCCAGAGAAAAGCCTGAGAGAGTGAGAGGCCACGCGCCACGCCGCCGTTTTTTGAAAGACGCCTTTTCTAGCTCGTACAGTAGCGTCAACTAGATCCATTTTAGAACTGGCGGAACTACATGGCCAGATTTATTTTTTGGTGCCACGGTAAAACGGCCGTGCTAAATATACATAATTGTGGATCAAAAATGCGGAGAAATATTATGGATTATTAATGTTTTATTAACTGCGCGTGATGTTTTGTCATTCTATGTATATACTACAGCGATAATAAATTATAATTAAAGTATTTTTATGTATATAAAATAAAATAAATGTTCTTAAATAAATTTTCTTAATCATTTTTTTCCTAATTTTTAAATATAATGTGTAGAAGATATTTACAATAAATTGCTCTTTTCTTAACTTTGAAACAAAAGTATTAAGCATTTTAAACATTATTAAATTATGCTTTTAAGTTATTTAGCTTTTATTATTAATTTTTTTTATAATTATATTATTTAATTAATTTTTAAATTTATGAATTCAGTTGGATGCACTAGTACTCACCGATGTACATTAAATGCTATTATTAGACAAATTTATATAAGTATAATTAATTATATTTTTCCATGGTTTTAACTGTGTTCTATTGTTTTTTTAAGGAAGTTTAATTGTTGACAGCGTGACACTATCAGCTGTCAGATTTCGCAAAATGTCAAAAAATCACGGTGTCTTATACAATATTGTTTTTTTAACGTATAAAATGTTAAGAGTATTTTTTCTATCTTGTAGAATTTCATTCAGAATTTTAATTAAAAGGCCGGAAATCCGAAAATACTTTTTTCGGGAGATTTATATTTATATTTATACGACATTAATTTCAAAAATGATTGAAGCTCCCTTTTCTCTATTATTATCTTTTTTACTTTTATTTTATTTTAAAATATTAATATAAAAAATATAACTACAGTATCTCTCTTAGTCTGACTCTTCCCCTTCGACCTGTCCGGCATGGGTGACCCTACCGGTAACTATTAGCGTTTTTGAGTGAAGCAAGTTTGATCGCTTTGAGAGCGATTAAAGCCAATTTACTATGAATATATATTTGACCAAAAATAAGTTTTGAGAGAATCTGATTAATATGAATAATATAAAGTACGTTCTCCATTTTTGACGTTATTTTGTCTTTAAAATACAAGATTCTTTGCCGTGATTAATCAATCAAATGATTACTAAAGTATTTCATTTATTAATCTATAAAATAATTCAAGTATTCCTAATAATCCAAGACGGAGTATATGACGTCATTAATCGATCTCAGAACGATTAAACTTGCTTCATTCGAAAACGCTATACATTACCGCCGGCATAGCTCTCAGGTTCATTAGAGCACACAAACCTCCTCACCCGACAAATGCCTTCGTTAAGGTGGAGATATCATCAAGGAGGAAAAATTTTTATTTTAATTTTTTTTTGATATATAGGTTTTTTTTAATAAACAGATTTTACAAATATGTCAAATAAAAAATATAATACACGAAGAATGATATAAAATGTATATATTATATAATTAGAAATTACATAATGTATAATTATAAAATATATTACAAAAAATTTTTAAATATATTATACAAAATAT
>NW_021849573.1:93256-98653 GCF_003651465.1 Formica exsecta | reverse complement strand
AAGCTTCGATGTAAATCAACGATTAAATCACAAGATAAACCGCGATTTAAAATTTGCGAAAAAAACGTGACGAATAAATAAATCGACGATAGCCGTAATATTCGCGATTCCAATATACATGCAATCGGAGAAACAACATAATTACTACATACTTAAACGAAAATATTTCGACGGACGTTTTGGCTTTTTATAATCGCGTCTGTAATATAGGATATTTGTATACAATTTCAATATAAAATCTAATGCCCGATTTATTTTCAAATGCGTGATTTTATTAAATTAAATTAAGTTAAATGTCGCGATTGAGAATAAGACATATGTACCGTTTCGCGGAGGATTTACTAAACAGAATAAAATCATATAAGTCTTAAAATACCGTTATAAAAAAAACTGCGCGTTATCGCCGCATTCAGTGAAGGATAACTGGCTCAACGATTTGACCGGATCAAGATCCCTCCGCCAGATAACACGCTGGTTAATATCCGACAAAGACAAGAACAATCTTAAAGGTTGAAAACAATCAAATTCTTGTTTCTACATTGGACCTCGCAAGATCAATCCGCAAAGAAAAGTTAAATGATCCGTTGAATATAAGGAATCCCGCTGTAGGAAGGAACGAATCCCGGATCTTCCGGACTGCTCCCGATAGCAATGATTTCGGTAACGAATCAACGACAGTTACCATTGACATTATCTTTAATTCACGAGATTGAAATTCGCGCGAGAAAATGTATTCTTCCATTATTAAGAAATATATCTCTTTATTGAAAATTAAATGGATATAACAATTTTTATGAAAATGTTATTACGAACGATTATATTTATGGATAATAAAATACATGTATTGCGTTATTGTAGCTAGTGCGAGTTAAATGTGCGAGTACAAATAATTTTCGGGTACCAACCATTCGAGACGAATCGAACCCGATAACAGCGAAATTTAAAAAAATTTAATTTGAATACTTTGCAACACACATAAAATGAATCAAAATAATGTCAAGCATAATTATAATAATTCTAAGCTATAATTAATCTTGTTCTGTAGCACTTAAATACATTAATTTGCCGATATTTCACTGATATCAGGGTACCCATTCGATTTGTCTCAAAGTTTTGAAGTATACGCACATTTCACGTTACATTTATACATAATATTTTGTAACATAATATTTAAAAAAAATATAAAAGTTTTTTGAAACAACAAAAAAAGATTGAAAATTATATTAAAAATAATTAATAAAATATATTCGTTCGTAACTATAATTTTTTTGTATAAAAAAAAGTCAATAGAAACAGGCAAATTGATTGCATTTTGAAATTGTTTAAAAAATATAAATTTGTCTATATACATTAGCTATATCCATATTCAACCTACTACTAAATCTTTTTAGCACATTAAGACAATAATATACTAATATTAATAATGATGGAAGAACATTTAACGAAAAGAAAGAAATATATTTTCCCTTCAAATATATTATTTAAATTAACTTCGTGATTCGACTTTGAAAAGGCGTATGGCAGTCGTCGTTGAATCACTATCGAAACTTGTTGAAACGAATAAAAATGATATATCAAACACAACATAAATCGGGTAATTTTTAACTAAACTAATAATGAAAATTTTGGTTACATATTTAACTATAATAAAAATTGCTCGCTTGCTCTTTATTCGTTCTCGCTCTCGCTTTCGATGACATCAGAGATCTTTACTTATCTATAATAATTTATTTATAATATTCAAAAATCTTATGTAATAAAAACTAAAACATTTATGTTTTATTTTAGAAAGTAATTCTTTGAAAATAATTTTTATGGATTAATGAGATTTTTAATTAAAATATTTTATCTAATTTTCAAATTTTCTAATTGAGATTTAACCGAATAATGTCGCATTTTTTTATGTCATTTCATTTGCAAATTTCTTATTAATCGAATAAAATTACATTCAAAAATATAAAAAATATAAAAATTTTATAAATGTTTTTATATATTTTATAAATGCACTCTGTTAAACACTATTTTTGCTCTGAACTATTTATGCTTATATAAATTTATATATAATAGCTTTTAATGTGCATCAGTGCGCACTAGTGCATCCAACTGAATCTATAAATTAAAAAATTACTTAAATGATATAATTAATAATAAATTAATAATTAAATATAAAAAGCTATATGAATTAAAAGCATAATTTAAGATTGCTTAAAATGCTTGATAATTTTATTTCAATAATAAGAAAAAAGTAAAAGCAATTTATTGTAAATATCTTCTACACGTTTTATATTTAAAAATTAGAGAAAAAATTATTAGGAAAATTTATTTAAGAAAATTTATTTTATGTCTTATGCGCATATAAAAATACTTCAATAACTTATTATCGCTGTCCGAAATATATACTAGAATGACAAAACATCACGCACAGCTAATAAAACATTAATAAATCCATAATATTTCTCCGCAATTTTGATCCACAATTATGGATCTAACACGCACATGCACCAACCAGTTGTTTTCTCGTGGCATCGAAAAGTAAATCTGGCCATGTAGTTTCGCCAGCTCTAAAATGGATTTAGTTGACACTACTGTATCAGCTAGAAAAAGCGTCTTATGAAAAACGGCGGCGTGACCCCTCTCAGGCTTCTCTCTGATGATTCTAATTTAAATCGATGCAATGTATTATATTATGACATTACTGACAATCAACATGTAAGGTTTCCCAATTGCATATATATCCCAAGCCGTTCGGTCTTTAATACTATTTTATCGATGGTAAGTATAATAGAGACCAGCATGTGTAATCGACACATTTGATTCAGATTTAAATCATCCGTGTATGAATATAAACGTTGGTTATCCTCTTCGGATATTATTTTATCGTAAACGATTATCTGCACATATTGACAAGTATATCTTACGATATAAGTCTCACCACATGTCGTAAAATTAAGTTTGCAACATAAAACCACTCGCGCTCATCTTATTCGACGCGATGAAAGCTTTACGAGTGAAATTTACAGCACCATATTTGTTTATGTAAATATGCGCTATATAAACGAATAAATGATTTCCTCTTTCCCCGCCTCAATTGATTCACATATTGAATATAAAAAAACTTTTGAATGGCAATCATTTCTCTTTTGAATCGCATTCCCGATAAGGTAAATGATTTGATAAGGTAATGATTCCTTTAATAGGCATATTATTTATCAGAATCAAAAATAATTAATATTATGAATTATAAAATATAGAAAAATATATTAATAAATTATTAATGTATGTATTTAATTTTTCTCTGGTGCCAGATTAAAAAATTAGTGGAGGAAATTTCTTTTAGTTTATTAGGATCCTATTTAAAGAACAAAAAGCAAAAAAATTTTGATTAATTAAATATTCAGAAATAAAATTATTGAATTTGCTTATATTGGTACAGGAAACTTATAACTATTAGAAAACATTATTTTGTGATATTTGTAATTATAATAAAAAAGAATATACATCTCTATGTTGGCCCAGTTTTTAAAGGCACACATGATATCATATGTTATATTATATATAGATAGATAGAAACACACAAGTTACATTTTAATACTGTAAATTATTATCTCATAATTGATGCATTACCTTACTCTACATTATGATGTTATAACTATATTGCATCTTGCATCATCGATATTTCAAAGAGCAAAAAATCTAACAAGATGTTCACATCAGCGAGATATTGTCCGGGATCGGAAAATATATGTAATAACATTAAAAAATTTCTTCTCTTTCATATATAGTTTTCTTAGTTACTTCTATTTTTCATACGAAAAAAAGATATATTTACATTCTGCGGAAAAATAAAGCTGATACCGTTTCCGTAATTATAATTCATTACAATATGCAAAATTATACACGATTTATATTGCGGTAAATAATATATATTGTACCTTATCATTTATTAAATATCATCTGATCATCGGTAACGTTTTCACTATCGGAAATTGTTATTGATGACCAAGTAATATTTCATAAATAACAAGACTTATACATATATGTATATCAATGTACTTTCTAGCAAACTTCATATAACAATTTATGAATACATTATAATAATATCTCAAGTATATTTCAAGAAATTTGTCTAAATAATGAAACACAAAAATTATCTATCTTTAATCACGCTAGTTATTTTTCCAAAAGAGAGAAAAAAGAGAGAGAGAGAAAGAGAGAGAGAGAGAGAGACGAAAGTCAATTTCTGACACAACGAACGAGGCTATCTTTAATCACGCTAGTTATTTTTCCAAAAGAGAGAAAAAAGAGAGAGAGAGAAAGAGAGAGAGAGAGGGAGAGAGACGAAAGTCAATTTCTGACACAACGAACGAGAAGAGGCAGCGACTCTGACGCGGTTCGCTATCTTCTAAAGATAACCCGCTATACGATAAATCGATGTCCTCTCTCTCTCGTCTCTCTCTCTCTCTCTCTCTCTCTCTCTCTCTCTCTCTCTCTCTCTCTCTCTCTCTCTCTCTCTCTCTCTCTCTCTCTCTCTCTCTCTCTCTCTCTCTCTCTCTCTCTCTCTCTCTCTCTCTCTCTCTCTCTCTCTCTCTCTCTCTCTCTCTCTCTCTCTCTCTCTCTCTCTCTCTCTCTCTCTCTCTCTCTCTCTCTCTCTCTCTCTCTCTCTCTCTCTCTCTCTCTCTCTCTCTCTCTCTCTCTCTCTCTCTCTCTCTCTCTCTCTCTCTCTCTCTCTCTCTCTCTCTCTCTCTCTCTCTCTCTCTCTCTCTCTCTCTCTCTCTCTCTCTCTCTCTCTCTCTCTCTCTCTCTCTCTCTCTCTCTCTCTCTCTCTCTCTCTCTCTCTCTCTCTCTCTCTCTCTCTCTCTCTCTCTCTCTCTCTCTCTCTCTCTCTCTCTCTCTCTCTCTCTCTCTCTCTCTCTCTCTCTCTCTCTCTCTCTCTCTCTCTCTCTCTCTCTCTCTCTCTCTCTCTCTCTCTCTCTCTCTCTCTCTCTCTCTCTCTCTCTCTCTCTCTCTCTCTCTCTCTCTCTCTCTCTCTCTCTCTCTCTCTCTCTCTCTCTCTCTCTCTCTCTCTCTCTCTCTCTCTCTCTCTCTCTCTCTCTCTCTCTCTCTCTCTCTCTCTCTCTCTCTCTCTCTCTCTCTCTCTCTCTCTCTCTCTCTCTCTCTCTCTCTCTCTCTCTCTCTCTCTCTCTCTCTCTCTCTCTCTCTCTCTCTCTCTCTCTCTCTCTCTCTCTCTCTCTCTCTCTCTCTCTCTTCATTTTTTTTATTCCTCGTTACGTTCGATTGTGTAACGGGCTCGACCGTTCCGTAACTGTGCAGCGTGCAGCGCATACATGCACCGCACCCCCGGGTCGGAGGACTCGCGTCCGGTGCATCTGTTGCATCCCGCACGCAGGTGAACGCGCG
>NW_021849573.1:15484-88843 GCF_003651465.1 Formica exsecta | reverse complement strand
GCTCCGGCGAACGCGCGCTAGGATGTGTGGGTTCGAAGCACGGGGGTGCTGGCGGCGGTGGTGGAGGTGGAAGTGGTGGCGGCGGCTGCTGCTCTCGGAAGAGGTGGCCGCGCCGCCAAGATGCGCGGGGGTTGGAAAAACGACAGGGAAAGCCCGTAGCGGGCTACCGGTTACTACGCGGACGCATGCCCGCTGATAGCTCAGTGGAGCGCGCGACTTCGTGCCGTAAGCACACTTCCTGCGAGTGGATCTCTCTCTTCTCTCTGTCTATCTCGCACACACACAAACACACACACACACGTTCCCTCCCTCTCTCTCTCTTTCTCTCTCTCTCTCTCTCTCTCTCTCTCTCTCTCTCTCTTTCTGTCTTGCCGTGCGTATGTGTATGTAAGTGTAGGTGTGCGTGCGCGCGTTTCTTTCTCGCTTCGCTTCGTCTCTCCTCTGCTGTCTGTCTCCATCTCGGTCTCGCTCGTCGCCGCGAGAATGGCAGGCCCGTCCGCTGGCGAATAAAATCGGTGGTGGGCGATATGGCGGAGGGGATGGTGATAATCGCGAAAGAAAGGGGGTAAGAGGGAACGCGGGGGAAATTTTCGTGCATTTTGCCGCGATACCGGTGTACGGAATAGCGAGGCGAAGGGCATAGACTGCGAGTGATAAGGGGGTTGTGAGAGAAAAATTGCTGGTGATTAATATTTAGAGTGGGATTTAAAAGTTGAGGGAACGCGCGCGGAAAAGCAGGATGGGAGAGAGAGATAATATCTGATAGAAGATGGAGGCAGAGAGAGAGAGAGAAAGAAGGAGAGAGAGAGAGAGAGAGAGATAGAAAGAGAGAAAAAGAGAGAGTGAGCATCAATAATATCTGAAAGATCGGAGTAGCTCGAGCGAAATCTTGAGATGTAACAGTCTGTGTTTTCTCCCAGATATGGAGCGAGGTGCAAATATCTTATAAGGTGCAACGTGAAAAATTCTGTTTCGTTAAAAAAAAAAAAATTAAAATGGAAGAGAAAAGCTTCTTGTGCGAATCGTGAAGATAGCGAATATCGTCGAAAAGAAATCAAGGTGGTACAGAATAGAAAGCAAAGAGAAAATCAGACTCCCGTTTCTTCGCGTGATCTAGAAGAAAGAATCTACGACGTAACATTAACCACGATACAATAATGGTAAATGAAGATAAAAATATAAAGAAGAAGAGAAAAGAATTACATTGATTTAAATTATGAATTAATATAAATATAAATCATATAAATTATAATATATTGAGATGGAGTAGAGAAAACAAGAGAAAAGAATGAAAATATCATCAACTAGATTTCAATCTTCTTTGCCATAAAGAGATATTAAGAATACTTTAAATAATTTTGTTTTTTCTTCTTTCGCGTTTCTATAAGAAAATGATTGAGAAAGATTACAGAAGTCAGGATTACGCGGATCTCTTTCAGAGAGAGAAAATCGTAGGTATTATTCTCGTCTAACGCGTGCGTAATATTTCGTTTTATCCGTCGTTTTACTGTATTCACGTTGATAGTATCCGTGATCGCGTATCTCGCAAATCCGTAACATGTACCGTAGCCGTGATAATCTATACAAATGGCTATATTGTAAAACAATCCAATCGCGGGTGTTCACGCCTTTACACATCCGCCGATCTTTCACTCTTTTGACACCCCCATTTTCATCCGCCGAAACACGCGCGAATATACGTTTATTTCCAACAACCGACAGCCGGAATTGATAGAAAGCCCTCGCCAGCTGTTCGTTATGCAGAAACCATGACGGTTGCCTTTCCCAACTTTTCTACGGCCTGACGTCGAAGCATGAAATTTTCACGCCGCGTATTTCCGTTCCACTCGAATAAAAAAGACCACTCGCGATTCTATAATAATTTCGCTATTATGTTGCGAGGCAAAATTTAATCTTCAAGCAAGCATATATTCTTCATTCTTAAGACATCTTTATTTTACAGAATGTGCATATTATATTCGAGAGAATATCAATTGCTGGCATAATCCAGTAACTAGCTCCACCAGTTATATTTACGGAGAGAAATGTTTATCTTATAGACAATCGGACTCTCTCTAAATGCCGAGTGTGTACCTCACGGATATGATAATGCGGGATATACGGTGTATAATCGAAGATATACACCGTCGAAAGGGAGCGTAGTGGGAATTTGAATAGCTACGAGGTATTTCTACGAGGTGCTATACTCGGTGACTTACACACTCGCTTAAGTATTCCATTGTGCAGCGGAGTTCTGCACGCGATGCCCCGCATAGAGCAGCGGGCGCTTCCAAAAATACACGTTTCGTTTCGGCGTTTCGCGCACGTCGATATGCAAACGCATCAGTAATTCATGGGCCGTGGCTCGTTTCGAGAGTTTGCAGCAATAAAGAGAAGGAAACTAGAGAATTTATTAGAAATTTCCGGTTTGTAATAGGCGAAATTCCTCGGAGTGCTCTTCAATGCTGTCGAATAATGAAACATTCTTCGGAGAGATCGATATGCACGTACTTATCACTTTTTTCTCTCCTACCTTATTTCTTCTTTCCCGATGTATGTGATTGCTTATTTTATCGCTCTGCCTTTCTTTCCTCCGCGAGTCGAGTTTTAATTGTTTAAGCATTTTTTTTTCCAGCGATTATATGTCGCTCAAAAAAGTGATAAAAGAATGAATTTTTCGGCAAAAAAAATAGATTATTGCGATCTTTTCTCTCGTTTTCTATCTGTTACTCTGTAAACAAGGATGATGAAAAAGTATTGAGTGAAAATGGAGTGTTCGGCAAGCAAGGCGTGAACCATAAAGTGATTTCCAAGTGACAAGTATTGAGTGCGATCAAACGGCGAGATTCTGCTTTCAGCTCCGGTTCTACTTCCTTCAGTTTGGCTCGCTCCGAGAGTATTGATATTTCGCTGCAAGCGCTCAAAGACTCGAAGTTAACTGGCGTAGAAAGTATGAGAAACACGTACCTGTCCCCGACAAAGGATGCGTGCAGGAGCTGATTTTCGGACTCGTTCAAGTCGCACGTCGAGTATAAGCGGAAGGAAGATAATCAACGGAGACTGACAAACACGCGAAGAATGGAAGCATGATTCTGGTAACGCGGGTCATTCGAGAGAATATCAATTGCTGGCATAATCCAGTAACTAGCTCCACCAGTTATATTTACGGAGAGAAATGTTTATCTTATAGACAATCGGACTCTCTCTAAATGCCGAGTGTGTACCTCACGGATATGATAATGCGGGATATACGGTGTATAATCAAAGATATACACCGTCGAAAGGGAGCGTAGTGGGAATTTGAATAGCTACGAGGTATTTCTACGAGGTGCTATACTCGGTGACTTACACACTCGCTTAAGTATTCCATTGTGCAGCGGAGTTCTGCACGCGATGCCCCGCATAGAGCAGCGGGCGCTTCCAAAAATACACGTTTCGTTTCGGCGTTTCGCGCACGTCGATATGCAAACGCATCAGTAATTCATGGGCCGTGGCTCGTTTCGAGAGTTTGCAGCAATAAAGAGAAGGAAACTAGAGAATTTATTAGAAATTTCCGGTTTGTAATAGGCGAAATTCCTCGGAGTGCTCTTCAATGCTGTCGAATAATGAAACATTCTTCGGAGAGATCGATATGCACGTACTTATCACTTTTTTCTCTCCTACCTTATTTCTTCTTTCCCGATGTATGTGATTGCTTATTTTATCGCTCTGCCTTTCTTTCCTCCGCGAGTCGAGTTTTAATTGTTTAAGCATTTTTTTTTCCAGCGATTATATGTCGCTCAAAAAAGTGATAAAAGAATGAATTTTTCGGCAAAAAAAATAGATTATTGCGATCTTTTCTCTCGTTTTCTATCTGTTACTCTGTAAACAAGGATGATGAAAAAGTATTGAGTGAAAATGGAGTGTTCGGCAAGCAAGGCGTGAACCATAAAGTGATTTCCAAGTGACAAGTATTGAGTGCGATCAAACGGCGAGATTCTGCTTTCAGCTCCGGTTCTACTTCCTTCAGTTTGGCTCGCTCCGAGAGTATTGATATTTCGCTGCAAGCGCTCAAAGACTCGAAGTTAACTGGCGTAGAAAGTATGAGAAACACGTACCTGTCCCCGACAAAGGATGCGTGCAGGAGCTGATTTTCGGACTCGTTCAAGTCGCACGTCGAGTATAAGCGGAAGGAAGATAATCAACGGAGACTGACAAACACGCGAAGAATGGAAGCATGATTCTGGTAACGCGGGTCCGGCGAATTCGACGAAGAGCCAGAAGAAGAGCGTCCTGAGACCGAGGAGAAACTGGGTGGCATGACGAGAGATTGCGGGGATACGGATACCCGCGAGGACGGCGGGGTCGGCGAGGCTCGAATCTGTTGACTCAACCGTCTCCAGCAGGGCAAGATCCCGGCATGCGTCCGGTCGAGCCAAACGCGACGTACTTCCGTTTAAGTTTACGCATTATACGAGAGATTCCGTTTTCGACGAAGAAAATTATTGCGAAAGCGCTAACTATGTCATCCGCGGAGCATAAGTGTCCCCGGCGAGACACGACTCGAGAGAAAACACGTACCTTTCGCTGATGTCGTCGCAGGAGGTGATTTCAAGTCAGCATCCATCCCCGATATCTTTTGTGGCATGTATGTGACCCCAACGACGTGGAAAGAGATTTCCGGCAGCAGAGCCTCGAAAAGACCCGGTACCGAGGGTGGTACAAGCCTGTGCCCCTGGTACGGTACCGTTTCCTGAAGGACGAGGCCGGGTGGTCGCGTGTGCGCGAGTGTGTGTGTTCATCCGAAAGAGAAGAAAAAAGAAAAAAAAAACACGGGGAAACTCAAAGGTATCTTTCGTGCGGTGATACCCGCGACTGAGTACCTCTTCGAATCGCTCGAGTTGTCCACCTTTCGTGCCAGGTGCTTGCGTGCAAGACCATCTGTGCGAATCGGTATCAGAAGATACCGTCGAACGATGAGACAATCTGGCGGAGCATCCTGAGGAATAGCAAAAGGTATGTTAATCAAGTTAAAAATTTTTAAGAAAACATAATGATGTATCTGCAAATAGTCTCTAATAATTATCTGCATAATGAATGTTATTTAATTAAATTAATTAAATCAAAATTAAAATTTGTTTTTGCTAAAAGAATATAAACGAGTATATTTTCTTTGATAAAAAAATTAATGAATAATTTGAGGTTACATAGAACGCTCTTTGTCTATAAATTTACTTTCAGATACCAAAGTATTATAAGCGTTATGAACATTATGTATGAGCAATTATACTTTAGTGCTTTCACATTATCATATCTAAGACTTTTTATTTAGTAAAAAAATATTATCATGTGAAATAAAAGGGAGAGAAATAGATGTCTAGTAACTGATAATGATTAAATATAAAATTTTCGAAGAGATCTTTCAATTTTTTAGAACAAAAGATTCGTTCACAATAAATACTATAATACGTCGCGCACAATTCTATCTTGCAACAGTTCTTAGGATTTTTCCTTCAATGGAGCTCCGGCTCATTTTTATCCAATAACCGTGCAATAAGCTCATATTCGGAGATACCTAGTCTCCAAGATGTTTTAAAATAAATGTTTTTATCTCTCATTATATATATAAAGACAATGGAAAACATTAACAAACGGCAATATTTTCTCAATCCAGATACAACAAAAAGCTCATGAAATTAATAGCTATCTCGCGTTTTACGTTACGTATTCCTATGATATTGTATATCCCTTTTTAAATAAAACTTTTTAACGTTTATATTTAAAAGTAAATAGATATTGCGCAGTCTGTTTTTAAAATTTATTGAAAACAGATTATTGGGATTTATCGCGGGCGGTAAAGAATTTATTGGTTAAAAAGATTTAATATATAGGCATATGCACACTGACGAAATATGAATTCACGTTTTTCTTTTATTATCTATGCAAAAATGATTGACATATGGGATTCTATTATACCAGTCGAGAATCTTTTCGATATGTGTAACAGAAATATATAATTATTCTAATAATTTTAAAACGCCCTGATAATAATTAATATTTAGTATTTATCAAGATTTCTCGTAAATGATATAATTTAATATAATGACATAAATCGTATCATCATTTGAGAGAAAATGATATGATAATGTACTCTCCGGGAAGACAGATGATAGTCATTTGGTGGGACCATCCTCTCGGTATCCTCTTACGCCTAGCCCTATATGAACATTCTTGATACCCTTTGCAAAATTTATTAAGAAAAGTCTGATGCGTAAAATGTGCCTCGGATAGTAATATCTTAGTTATTAGTAATTGAATCGGCATGAAATATGTGTGAAATTGTATCAGTTTCAACAAAGAAAGGTCGAAAAAGGAAATCACATAGGAAAACGAGAATAAAGAATATAATCATACATATATATGTGATTATATGATGTTAAAATAACAAAGGAATATTCTGATATTTTTCAGAATATTCTTTTATAGAAGATACATTAATTGTAAGAGAAATGATATTTTAACAGATTTAAGCACATCAATTACAAGCTTAACATTGAAAGTTAAAAGATTTTAAAGAATCAAGACTTTTTTGACAAATAAATAGTTTTATTCTTCGATTAAATTTAATTGAACAGAAATTTCATTTATATTCAATTTTTGAAATATTTAATATTAAAAATTTGCTCATTTTCCACAAAGTTTTCATTAAAGAAATTGATTTTAAACTTATTTTCAAATTGACCAAATAATTTATTTATTTTACTTCCTTTTTTCCTTTCCAATCTTTTATATTTTATCGTCAAATGGAATGATTGCGAAAAAGTTATTTATCGGATAAAACGCTTTTTAAGATCATCGTTGGCACAAGATTGAAAGGCGATTTCTAAAGAGTTTTACGCGACAGAATCCACACTTTGCATCGCTTCTTTATCATACACTTTATCACCGACATACGAAGCCATAATCGGACTTTAATATTTGTAACATTGAATTACCGTGATTGCACCATCATCGTCATCTCCTTCTCACTGTGAATATGTGAATATACATTCAAATATCAATTCGCAATACCTTCGGAGTTACGCGTCTGTTTTATTAAACTCTGCTGGTGCATAGGAATGCACAGCACGTAGTTTACATACATTTTCTTGTATAGCGATCGTTGCAGCGATATCACGGAAAATGAAGAATCTCGAGAAAAAGTTACATACCGAGACTAATAACGAATAACAGAGAACCGACGTTACTTTTCAATCCGTTAACACACATGGACAATAAAAATTTTAATTATTCATTGTAGTTATTTATTTAAACCAATCTTACAATAGTGGTTACTCAAATATAAAGACATGGCAGTTGAAAATTAATGTTTCAGCGAGAAATACTAAACGCGGTGATACGGAGATATTACATGTCACCTAGATTCATTTTATATTCAAGATCTTGGTTCTCTTTTTAACATCCCAGACAGTATAAAAAAAAAACCAAAAGACATCTTGAAGAAGTCTAAAGCGTGATAAGACGTCTTCAATTCGTTTTTTCAAACGTCCTTTAGGGACATGTGTTGTCTGGGGATGTCATCATTTTCGTTCGTGAAATTACGAGCGAACGTTAATCCGACATAAATGGAACGTTCATCTGACATAACTTATAACGAAATATTGAATGCACAGATGGGAAAATTTGTGAATCGCATGCTGCTATTTTTCTATGACGCGTCAATCGATCGTATCTCCCAGAGCGGGGAGTACCCGCGAAATTGAAATGGCCGCGGAAGATCGCTGATCGAGAAGGGCGGGGGAGGAATGCAATTTCTGCCGCGACACGAAAATTTTCGATGCCATTTCTGCCGTGCCTGGTATATTCGAGCTTACTGAGCCATCGCGCCTATTTCGCTGAATTAAGTTTTTATATTCCGCATTAGTGTTTTAAATAAAGAAAAAAAGATGAGGTTCTAATCATATTGACGAGCAATCGCATATTCAACATTTATGAAAAATACAACACAATCCAACTTTATTTTATTATTATATATTGTGCATCTTATATAAATTCGTATTCTTTCCAATTTATAATATTTGAAGTTTTAGCTCTAATATAGCATATACGAAAATTATAGTATTTTATATATAGAGTATCCATATAAAATATATACGATATACGCGGATAGAGCCGTACAAGGAGAACACAAGCCGAATATAATGTCTTTTGACAGAATCGCTTTCCTAAATCATGAATCCTAAATCATGTTATAGTTTCGTGAACGCACTCATTGTCAGAGATAACCATTTAACAATTGTACTGTATAATAACTGTAATAATAGACAATAACAGCATGTTTGCCACTCTGTAACTTTGGTTAAACTTTGATGCAGCAACATGTGTGCTGCATTATATCTGTGAGCATGTAATCTCTAATAATGTTACTAATCCACGATATTTCTATCAATAGAAAGTAATGCTCGCCGCTTGCAGGAATATATTTATAATTTTATAACGATTTATTCATTCTTTTTAACGGAGCGCATATTTGCTTCAATAATTTATTTTCTAGAAAAATATTATTAAAAAATTGCATTAATTTGTATGAGAATAGAAAGTTTTTTTTTATATATTGCACAACAGTTATATGCAATAAATTTATTAATATTCTCTCATATAATCATGAATATTAATCATGTGCATACATATATATTTTCTGTGTGTATATGTTGTGTCAGAAAAAATACACGTTATTATTCTTAAAAATATTAAATCTAGTTTTTCAATTAAAATATTGGCAATTATTTTCGTTGAATATAAAAAAATATTTAAATATATCAATCTGTATGCAACAAATATTTCCTTTCTCTTCCTTTGTAAAAAAAAAAGAAACTCAGAACTAAGATGCGAGCCGAGCATATTGTGGCCATTTTACTTCTGCTTGTAGTAAAAAGTTGATTCTAACTTCATAAGCGAACAAGAAATTGTCATTACAGGGTTTAACGCTTCAAGCACTAGTGAAACTTTTGTTCTCGGTCGCGGTAAAAAACCTTTTCACGTTAAGCCCGGCAACGCTATTGTAGATGTCGAACTCTCTCTCTTAAAGTTTGATAAAATAAAATGAGTGGTAACCTACTTTATGTTTACTAAGTAGATAAAATCTCACGTAAGCAAATCATCTTTATATTGTAATTAAAGAAACCTGCTTCTTATCTCCAATCGGAGAAACTTTCTCAGTGATGCTGAGCTTCTTCGCATATAAAATGACATCAAAAACACGATATAATTTGGATAATTTTTACTTAGTTAAAGAAAAAAATATTTTATCTAATTTTCAAATTTTCTAATTGAGATTTAACCGAATAATGTCGCATTTTTTTATGTCATTTCATTTGCAAATTTCTTATTAATCGAATAAAATTACATTCAAAAATATAAAAAATATAAAAATTTTATAAATGTTTTTATATATTTTATAAATGCACTCTGTTAAACACTATTTTTGCTCTGAACTATTTATGCTTATATAAATTTATATATAATAGCTTTTAATGTGCATCAGTGCGCACTAGTGCATCCAACTGAATCTATAAATTAAAAACGACAAACTATCCGATCTCGTTAAAGTGACTTTTTTTTATTTCATAGAAAATATATAATTGGATTCGAGTAAATTATCAAATGTGAAATGTCACTGTAAGAAACCATTCATAAAACAATCGATGTAACATTCGCGAGGTTTCATCTGACCGTAGGCAAACAATGGTTCACTCGGGCGTACGAAGGTAGTTATAGTTATCAGACAATCAATCACATTGTCCATTTTTATATACAGACGACTATTAGAAAAGGACATTTCGAAAAGGCGGAATAGTCGTCAAACCTAAAAATAACTGTTATTCGTGTTTCATATTAAGTAATCCATTACAATATCAATCGATAAACATACTTGGCTACACTTACGTTTAGAGAGGAAAAGGAATGCTCTGTTGTGTGTCTTTAGATCATACAAACGTCGGTTGTTGGACGATGACGGACTGGCCGTCGTCGCGGTGGAGATGACTACCAGGTTAGTGGCTCGTCCCGAAGACGACGACGACGACGACGAGGTCCACGAAGAGGAACGAGACTCGGTTGTGAGCTATCACTGCCACTGATAGAGCTGGCATCCCGTCGCAGCTCACATCGATGCCGACCGTCATATCCACGAAACGAGGTACGATCGAAATACCTCGTTACTTCTGTTACAGAATAGTGAGTCTTCTGCGCACATATAAATCGTCTGCAGAGACTTGTCTTCCCATATATCTTCTCGAAAAATGATAAAAAAGAGCGCCAAGTTTAGGTCCGTTAAATCAATTATATAAAATTCGTCTCTCGTGAAAAATGATGTATAAAAATAATGAGACAGCAGAAATTAAATCGTTATTACATTATTGAGCACGCTGTAGAAAAAGAATTTTCAGCGAACCGTAATAATTTTAGATAGAATTTGGAACTGCTTATCTCAAAATCTACATTAAAATAGAATTTGAAATTGCTTATTGCGAAGTCTACATTAGATATCGAAACACGCTACTTGCTGAAAAAGTTTTTTAATTAGAGATATAGAGGAAGATATGTATGTAGAGAGCGTGCATATACAAGATAAAATCGTTGGAATATTGACGTAGTAAGTATGTTACTAGAACGATATTGGCCGATCCGTTATCTTCCATCGCTCTGTTCCCGATTCCATTTTGCGGCTAACATAGCTAATGTAACAAAAGAAGGTCTTTCGTCATTGTGTACGCACTATATTTGATCATATGGTTTGAACGATAATCACCTATTTGCACGCGCACTGAAAAGCTAAATGCACGTTCGTGAATTAAAAGGAGAATTTTATAATACATATTAGATTTAAAATAGATACGTTAATAAACATTTATCACGAAACATTGCGAAAATATATATCCACAGGTCTTACAATATAACGAGAAATCCGCGAGTTTATTCGCTCGAAAGTTCTCTTTGTTGAACAGATAGAAACCGCAGATAGTAAAATCCGATGCACAAGTGAAACGTCGGTGCTTTTACATCTGAATAAACGTCGACGTTACTTACACTTTGTGCCAAAATAATTTGACACTCATGCTTATCGTTTTTTCCTGCCAAAATTTAATGGGTCGCAATAGAAGGGGAGAGATGCTCGGTTTTTATTGGAAAGCTATCAGAAAGTGTTTTTATTTACCACGATTCTAAAAGAGATAATCTCTGATAATCATCAAAAATATATTTTTTTTCTATTAATTAAGCATTTAAGCATAACACGAAAGAGAACGAAATTTCATATTATAAATCATTTTATCATATATTGTATCCCTCATAATTCTTTAATTAATATCACCCCTTTCCCTTTTTTTACTTATAACCGATTATCTTAAAAAACTTGGAATGATATTTTACTACATGTAGTATGTCAGTTTTTTTGAAATTCACTTGATATAAGTCGAATCATCTACTCGAAGAAACGATCTGTCTCGATTTTGTCAACTGGAAAGGGATAGATCGCAATATTGTCAGCGCAAATATCGGAGAACGTGGAAAGAAGGAAGGCGGATGACTAGAGATCAACGTCGAGGCGGAGATATTTAGGACTCATTGTTCTTCTAATGGTTGCCATGCATATTGACTCGATAGATGTGCCTGCGGCTTCCACTAACCGCCATTTGTTCCCTTTCGCCTTTATTCACCGCGGCTGTTCTCGTAGGAAAGTGTCCAGCACGATCCCTTAACGCTGCTTTATCCTCGCTCCGACGCGATCTTCTCTTGAACTTTGATATTTATATTTTCTTGCTGCTGTTACTTACTGCAATAATTGACACGGATATACAGTAATAATGACTCTGATGCGTATCTACCGACGATTATCGCGATCATAAATTCTCTCATAAGAATCGAGTCATCGAATAAGACTTGACAAGAGAGAGAAGGGGAGATAGTATCGATCGGAGAAATTTTTTTTATCAATTTCGCAAGCGATCTAAAGCGTGCTCTTGTTTCTTCAGGCTATTCTCTCACTCAAAAAAATGTCTTGCTGATATAGGTAGATTTCTAGGTGTCACAACAAAACTTTATCGCTATTTTTTGTATCTGTTAGAATATTGTCTGTTACATATAGAATTTATAGCAGCAATATTCTAATAATATCTTCTAGAAAATTTAGGTCCCATTGCCAAATGTTAATCACTGCATTGGATAAATATGAGTTTCGATACTACAGCTAAACGATCTTTGTGAGAAATATAATTGCCAATTATAACTGCAGCATCGAAAAATTGAGAAAAATTGTTTAAAAGAGCTAGATAGATTGAGCGCGTTATACAAATATGTTAGACGTGAGGATTATATATTCATTTGTTTCTTGCCGCTAATCTTTTCTGTATACCACAGCCAAACTTTATAACAAGTATGATTGGCCTTAACATGGATAGGCGCCACAGAAAAACATTCTTTCTAAATTTCACAAACAGTTCAGATATAAATTCTGTCTCTGTCACTTAGATTGATTAAATGCGAAACATATGCGATATCACAGTATTTGCTAATCATTTATGTACCTCAGTTAATTTTGCGCACCAAGAAAATTTTTGCTGTAGTTGCAATACCACTTTTTTGAGTGCTGAAGACTGATCTTATCTGATCAGTTATCGCGCGAATACATTTCAACGATTTAAAGAATTCGGAGAGATAAACACGTATGTGTATTTCCGCAATCCCTACACCGAAATTGCTCGTTGTAAATGCCTCCGAATACCGATTTCTTCGTGTTCTCACGAGCTTTTCTCCATACGGGCTTGCGTGTTCATCCATGTTCCATTTGTCTCTCCCCTCCCCGTCCCAAGTATCGATCGTCGAACGACACACCGTGTATTGAAACTCCGCGTACCCACGAGAGGGTAGGTACCTGTGGAATTGACAGTGCAAAAAGCTCCTTTCGGATCTGAAGTTCGGCACGTGGAGAGATTTGCAAATTCGGCGCCCGGAACAGCACGAGCGAATATCCGTTGTATGCAAATCGGCAGTTCGTACGGCAAACGCGTTTGCAGACGAGTTTCGCATACGAATTAGCGAAAAACGATTTCTATTACGGGCCACGCGTGGATACTATAGCCATAAAATTTAATATTCGTATGTACGACATACGTACGAGTGTATGAATGAACGAAGTATGTGTATACGGATGATATCTACCGAAATCGAGCGTTTGTTTATTTGTTTAATGTAACGAATAATGAGCACAGGCGTACAAATATGTATTTTTCTGCAAGCTTTTCATTTATTATTTTTTTTTTTTCATTACTTTTTTTAATTTTATATTTCTCTTCTCTTTATTACTATATTCAAATATATTTTTAGTTTCAAATTTTTTTTATAACTCGCAGTTTTATAATTATCTTTTATATAGGCAAATTTTTTATACTTTATATGATATTAAAACGAATTGTATCATAAAAGATATTTATGTATTGTAAAATGAAATTATACATTTTGATCGCGCGATATTTTAATGCGGAACGATCGCGATTAGGGAACAAAGGCTTTAAAGAAGTATTAGCATGAAGTTTGCGTGACATGAAAATTAATAATGCCTTTAATTTGTATGCAACTATAAATTGAATTTGTTCCACGGAAATAATGTCCATTAAGGAAGCATTAACAAGGGCATGACTAAGGTGTAATATCATTATCAGCGCATTTTAATCTACTTATATATTTTTAAACCCCTGTCGGCTTTCGTTAAAATGCATGTAAATATTGCAACATATACGTCGGTTTATCTATAAATAAAATCACTGAACACGAAACCAATTATAGGTGCAATAATGTTTTTACATCTAGCACAGCGAGGCCAGATGTCAATAAATTATCGCGTATTCTACCCAATACGCATCAACGAATCCAATAAATTAACACCAAGAAAAAAAGTGGAGCACGACAGAACTCCTATTGTCTTCAACAGTTAGATTATAGTTTGAATTTTTCGATTTTGCCGCGAGGTCATGTTTACTCTCTCTCTCTCTATTGATCGCGGGATATCGCGGGTATGTAATCTACTTATGAAATCTATGAAGTTGTAGAAGCACACAGACTTCTCGAACTTATCCTAGTCTCTGAGCTCGAACAAAAACGCAGTTAGCCACTTTTATCTGAGATCAAAAGAGAAAGAAATATCTAATTTAAACATATCTTCGCGCGCGATATTGCTTATACGAGTCATAAATTAAATTTACCGTCGAGAAACCATGTAAGATTTGATAGAAATGGCCAAGCTAAGAGAAATGAGGAAATAGAAATATAATTTCAAGTAAACGAAGCAAAACAAGCACGTCTGTGTCTTGCTCAATTAAATTATTTTACGATGACATAACATTATCGAAATAATTGGAAAACATTATTACGATAATAAAGAAAATGATATTGAAACTATGGTTATATCATTGGAAGTTCAATCGACTTGATATCGATTGATATCGAAATTTGTGGCGGAACAATGTTATTAGATCGAGTATTAAAATCGTTTCTCGATAATATCCCCCATAGTGAAATTCATGAGCTTTCTTCTTTCATCGCGCTCATCGATCATATTGCTCAGCTGTCTAGGAAATTAACAGCGAGGTTAGCAATTACGTAAAATGTTCTAGCTGTAGATCAGAGTCGGAAAATTCCGTGGAATATTGAAACCAGCGAGAAGTTTATTCTATCTACCTATTCGTCTGGCTATGTCTGGAATTCGACGTCTCAATTATAGAGACTGAGAGAATTTTTGAAAAATCTCATTTCAGTCTTTTAAGAATCATCGCGTTTGCATATTTTTTAACGATTATCTCTTTCAACGAGCTTGTATTTTCAAAAGTCTGCTTTTGAGAGAGAGAGAGAGAGAGAGAGAGAGAGAGAGAGCAATTTCTACGAGTGTATTTTAGAATATAATCAATAATCTTTTCAGAAATTAAACACACGTTGTGTCTCGCGCGATTCATTTACTTGCAAATCTTTAAATCTCGAATACTGAATCATTCTGTGAATGATATCTCAATTTTATGAACGAAGTGCTCGCGTCGCAAGTGGAAGTTTCTCAGTATCATTTCAGAGCCATATGCGGCTCCCCCGTTTACGTAAATGCGCATCTCAATTCCCACTTGATTTTTTTATGACCGATCTTGCAACCAGAGAAACGTACTCGAGTATACCTCTTTTCATCCGTTTGCAGGTCTGCGACGATTAATGGATTCTACGATGAGATAAGCACTCTCTTCGATGGATCTCTATTTTTTTTTCTTTTTTTCTTTTTTTCATGGAACATCACTCGATCATACGTAACTGCGGTTGTATGTAGATTTCTCGCGTTTATTTTTTTGCACGCTCGTAGCAATAATCGACATAACTGAAGCATCGTAATTTCGTACTGTTATCCTGAACTTGAAATTTAGTCCATGTGAAACATACGTTTGCGTTTAGCGTACCGCGTCAACTAATATCTCATATAATACGTCAATCTCTAATATAATATATTATTATATAATCTGTATATATATATATGTATACATATAATTTTCTACATTTTAAAAAAGATTAAAGTAATATATATAAATAATATAATGCGAAACAAGGAACGCGGGATATAATAAAAAAAAGATCTATTTTTAATATCTAAGAGAAGAAGCAAGCTTTCATTATTTTTTGCATATTTTAATACTCGATTGGACTTTGAATTCCCAAAATAGAATATTTAAATATAGAACGTAGAATAGATGTATGCAATTGTTGAACTGTCCATACTGAGAGAATAGGACGTATGACAACAATACCTGCGAGCTAGTTCTACCGGTCAGTATTTTACGATATTGGTTTCCGACTCACAACTATGTAGTAAAATTATATAAATATAGAAATCCCGTTTTCCTAAATTAAAGTTACCACATACGCCACGTATGCGACTTAATAAAAATTATGACGTAAAAGAAAAATTGTTTAAAAATATAAAAGACTTGGATTTAACTTTTGAAGATAATAAAAAGAGATTGCGGTTAAGATCGTCGTCAACAGGGAATCAAATACGGCTCGGCTTTCTCGACGGAAAGAAGCGAGATAGGAAATCTGATAAAGGAAATAAACTAAGAGGCTTCGGGTGCATCGGATCGTTAAAAGGAAACCGAAAAATCTTCCTCGCCGACGGGCACGCGACAGTGAGATCGTCGGGACGATCGATGAGGCGTGAAATTCGTCGATAATGGGACCGGGAAACTCGTCTTTCTCTCCTACACACAATGTCGTCAAACGGATTTACCAAAAATCCTGCTCGTAAAGCGATTCCAAAAAGAACAAGCGAACAATAGGATAAAAAAAAAACGTTGCTTCAGTTGTCAAGTGCAACGATGTGTTAAACGATCCATAACACATCATTCCTTACTGCAAGCCAATTTTCGACAACTACAAATCGAATATTATCATCTAGTTAGAAAATTTTTAAATTTGTCAGCTATATCTTTCTGCATAATAAATACTATCATCCTGTTAAGAATATAAAACTTTGAAAGGAAGTAAATTGCAAGGCTATCATATTAAAAATTAGATCATATTTCTGAGTTAGTTATTTTTAAGGCAAATAATTAAATAAACATAATCTGTTTTATTTCGAATATTTATTGAACATTCTTGATTATCCTGATAAAAGGTGTCTTAATTACCGGGGTCTCTCTCTGTGGGGGAGAAATTCCTTTAGCTTACCACGAAGTTATTTAAAGTTGTCAAACTTCTCGACTTAATTATCGCGTTATAACTTTCAATTAATATTCCTTATGAAGAAACCCCGGCCTTTTATACACGTGGAAAATCTCTTAGCATCAAAACAAGCGCAAAAGTTGAAATATATAATCCAAATATTTGTGTAAAGATTGTTATAACTTTAACGTTATAACGCGAGAATAATTATCAAAGATATTTTTGAGATGACGAAGATGGGATGACAAGAACTAAAAGTTTTACTTTAGTTTACTTTCTCGAATCTTTTACTCAAAGTTTTTAATTATTCTATAATGTAATCATATTCATGAAAGAATACTGTTGTCGCGACCCCTGACACTTCTTTCTCCGAAAAATAGCCAAAAACAATCATTAAATCGTAGGGCAAAAGTTGTCGGAATCGTACCAAATTTGTTACTGTCGAATCAGGTCGGGTAGGAATTCAGGAAACGAGATTTCGATTGTTTGTCGACTGCGCGTTGTGACAATCACAATTAAGGTTTACGATGGAGCTTACTTCATCATCCATATTCGTTTTATTGACAATATTGGGAATATTGATCAAATTTAATGCACATTGCGGGAAATGCAGCAATCTATTAATCACGTTAACTTTACACAGGATACAGTGAGTACCATAAACTGAAACTAAGCCGCTTAATTGTAAACAAATGTATATTCGCGCGCATAGAATTAATATGTACGTAATTCAGCTTCTTGTTTGCACGCTGTCAAAATCGCATGTTGAAGTTTATTAGCGCAGATAATTAAATATTAAAAAAAAACAATTTCAATTTTCGTTCCCCATATATTATACAGAGTTAATCAGAATTTATTAGAAATAAAATTATTAAAATATAAATATGTACCTATAAAAATTATATGATGGAATATATTGAAATGGGAAACAATCGAGACACATCGCGTTAATTCGCGCAATTTAAATTCTATTTAATTCACACTTGGTAAAAGTATCTATCTTGGTAAAAAGATATTATTACGACATTGCCCTGTAGTTTGAAGATTAATATAGAAGAGATGTTCCGAATATTTTTTTCAAATTTTATCGCCCGAGTCATCAGCGAGATTTCAGGGCCCGATCGTATATATAGTCCGAAGTCGAAACTAAAACAGAAATTCGACTCCCGCGCGCATCAGCTGTCGAATTAAAATGTTATAGCGATATTAGCGCGCTATTAGCTACCGTGTGTCAATATTATTTTTAGCAACCGACGCATCGTTAGAATTTTAAACGAGTAACCTCGCTTTTCTAGCTCGCCGTAATTTGCGATAATAATTAGAGGCGCAAAAGAATATTCCGTAAAATATTTTATATAATAATATGGTTATAGCGTAGAGATTTATAAGAAAATAAATACATGCGAAAAATATTGCCTAAAGCTAGAACTGCAGAAGGTTACACTCTTACACTAACTTGTCCAGTTTCGCCGGGCATAATATGAGAATCACTGAGGCTTTTAAATCAGCCCTCTCCTTCCTCCCGTGCGTTGTTTAGTTGCTCGTCTCCGGCCAGATAAGCCGCGTTAAAAATACACCGCGATACCCCTGGCTCTTCTGCTTCGCGAATATCTTCGTCTGGCCACTACAATGCTTCTCATGTCGCTCTTCCTCATTCTCATTCGCATCACCTTCCCTTTATAATCTTTTTTTCACTCTCCTCCTCTTTTTCTCTTGCCTATTGATTTCTCTCTTCTTTATTCTCAGTTATTTCGGGAGAAATGTCGACGGAACACGGGAGCGAAATCTACTAAAGCTATCTTTTCGCAGAATCTGATAAAGCACAAGATAGTGGCGGTTTGATGGATAAGCGTTATAGTAGCAAAATTCAATGTCGGCTCAAATGTGATTTAGAATGAGAAAATGATAGCGCGGTACGGTAGAGACAGAAAGGTAGATAGAAATGGTTTCCCCGTTTCTGTATAATTCCCTTAAGGATATTTGAGGTAGCGAGCACAGAGTCAAGAGTAACTCGATATGTGATGACATTAATTTAGCTAATTTGTAGGACGACCTGAGAAATTTTCAAATGAAATACATACCGCAAATATGAACATTACATACAAAGTTCTAACGACTCTGAGATATGGCTCTAATATATTGATATTAAATATTACAGATAAATAGACTTGTGTATCCTATTCACGAGATTGTTTATTTCATTGCAGTCGGATGCTGCATTAAAGATTATCTATTATTATTAAATCAGTATATTAGATGCTACGTTGAGAAAAGTAAGCTCTACCAGAAAAGTACATTATTGAGTCTTCCGCAGTGCAGTCTATCTTTTTCTTATTGTTCTCTCTCTCATTACTTGCATTATTCCTAACGGCAGCCGGAACAGAAGTAATCCTACTCCTACAAGGTCGATTCTGATTCTCACGAATGAGTCTTTAAATAAATTAGCCACGAGTATTGAGCTGAATACAGGAACTTCTTGTTGAGATTTTTCATTTTCCAAAACCTATTTTTTTTTAAATTAAATTTCGCACAAAAAGCTATGTACTTCACATAATTGTTTTTTTTATAATATGATTTCTTTCTCGGCTTTATTATAATTTTCAGAATTCTCTTTGTATAACATTTAATTATATTTAGCATGTACATATATTAATTATAGAATACGTGTGTGTATGAAACGAAATTAATAATATAATATTTCCCAAATATTTAGCCAATTTGTAAAGAATTAGTTGTTTAAATGATAATTTAAATATGGTAATAATCAAATAAGCGAGATGATGTAGCAGACTATGTCACGTGATATTTTCCACGCTTGTGAAAGTGTTTAATAGGTCATGTTAATTAGAGGCATACTAACGGACATGAATTAGCGACTGCATGAATACTCCTCTCTCTCTCTCTCTCTCTTTTTTCTCTTCTATATACCATATTTTAATTTTATTTTAAAATAAATTGTTTCAAGGGGTTTTAATCAATATTTGCTTCGTTTCAATGCTCATTTTATTACTCATATCATCGCTCTGTAAGGGCACAGTTATGGAATTTTATTAAATTTTTAATCTGCAGCCATAAAAGCAAGAAAATACCATCGTTAATTTCGTTTAACACAGATTATCCGTGATTATGAGATAAATGAATAGATAATTATATAATAATATTAATTAATTAATTAATTAATAATTAACGTATGTTTCTGTTATAAATATTTTTACAAATCGATAATTATTAATTCTCATACATTTAATATTTATTAGCAAAGGAAATTCCTCAGAATTTTATTTGTACAGCGATGATCGTTTATATGTGATGTTTATACGAAGAAAAAATTTAATATATATTCATTTTACCTCCTTTTAAAACGGTTCAATTTCACAGACATGAAATATTAGCAGGCAGAAAATATTAGAGTATTCCTTTATTTCGCCTTGTGCTCCGCTCCTTTTTCTCGCCTCGTCACGAACCACTCGATTCTTTTCACGTCCCTCTCTCTCTCTCTCTCTCTTTTTTCTCTTCTATATACCATATTTTAATTTTATTTTAAAATAAATTGTTTCAAGGGGTTTTAATCAATATTTGCTTCGTTTCAATGCTCATTTTATTACTCATATCATCGCTCTGTAAGGGCACAGTTATGGAATTTTATTAAATTTTTAATCTGCAGCCATAAAAGCAAGAAAATACCATCGTTAATTTCGTTTAACACAGATTATTCGTGATTATGAGATAAATGAATAGATAATTATATAATAATATTAATTAATTAATTAATTAATAATTAACGTATGTTTCTGTTATAAATATTTTTACAAATCGATAATTATTAATTCTCATACATTTAATATTTATTAGCAAAGGAAATTCCTCAGAATTTTATTTGTACAGCGATGATCGTTTATATGTGATGTTTATACGAAGAAAAAATTTAATATATATTCATTTTACCTCCTTTTAAAACGGTTCAATTTCACAGACATGAAATATTAGCAGGCAGAAAATATTAGAGTATTCCTTTATTTCGCCTTGTGCTCCGCTCCTTTTTCTCGCCTCGTCACGAACCACTCGATTCTTTTCACGTCGGCCGTTGCAATAAGCCGTCTTAAAGCTCACTTCAAGGTTCTCCTCTTAAATCCATTGCGCAATGAAAGGATCATGGGGAACAAGGAATATAAGAAGGAGACGGCAATGGGATCGGCCGGACCCAATGACCGTTCCCGAACGTATTAATGCACAATGACGGAATGGGAGTAAGCCGATGCGAAAACCGTACGAGAAAAGAGTACACCGTCAACAAAATGACATTGTGTCGCCGACATCGTTCTTCCGTTCTTCCAAGGTGACCCAGAAAGTCATTTGAATTTAACCCGGACTGTACGATAAATGGCAAACTTGGTCGACAAGCGGAATAGGACGTAGATTAACCGCGCTTTTGTACCACGGATCGATACCGTTACAATGAAACAGAAAGCCTAATGGATTTGAAACATGAATTTTTTCCGTTTGATATTTCGCGAAATGGAATATTTCATTTCGATCCAAGAAAATAATCCCGCGCGAATCGAACATTCAAATGCAATCCGAGGGAGCGAGATCGCGCGAGCGAAACTTTATATCTTATCGCTGAATACATATCGCATCATCTTTTTTTTTTTAACCACATAAAATGTAAATTTGCTCGCGAGGATCATCATAGGCAAAATAACTTACGATATCGTGCTCAACTACGAAATGTAGCATGACAATTTATTTGCTCGAACACGATTGGCCGCAGGAGTCCGAAAGTAGTCTGCCGTGTCAGAACTTTCGGGCTTAATATACGAGTTTCTTCGCGTTCCAACCATCATCCTCGGCTTTTTCGGACGATAACGCCGACTATATCTCGTTCTACTCGAGTTCGTTTCTAGTCTTGAATCGTTTTAGTACTTGAACTACAAGGTTTTCCCCGGCGTTTAACCGCGGGATGGATCCGAAATGGACCAAGATGATTATCATTCCTCGTCGATACGTTCGTCGTAGAGAATTCTCAACTGCGAAATTGCTTGTAGTTGAACTTTTTTCTACCGAGTTCACGATCGTTGAATACCGGATTTTCAACCGGATTTTCCGCATTTCAAAAGTTACTTTTAATTACGCTGGATTTTGCGTAAATAAGTTAATATAGAAAAATGCATTTAGTTAGTTTGCTTCTTTTGAGGTTTGCTGCGAGATATTATCTCATAATGGATCGCCTGACTTATCCTCTGTAAAGCAGAAGTATGCTACATTTATCACATTCCTCCATCTATTTGCCACTATACAGTTTTGATCGATAAGCTTCTCAGACGAGTTGTATTTTATTTTACTGGATTATACGAGATAAATCTCTATTCTCGGAAAATATTGTCGTTATTTTTGCGAGGAATATTCAACTAAATTTAATCCGTTTTTATGAATTTTTTATGATTGGATAGATTCGATCTGATACTCACTTTTTTACACAATTTTTTGTTGCGCAAAATCAAAACATAACACTTTCTTTCATACAAATAAATTAATTTGTAAATTGTAAAACAATAGCATAATAAGTCCAATTAAATAATATAATTACGATTTAATGTTTGTCTTAATTAAACTTTAAATAAAAGAAAAGGTTGTCATTATATAACGCTATCATTATTGTCATTGTTATCGTTATCGTTTAAGTCTGTTTCTTCGCGTTATCTCTTAAAATCTTATATACTATAACAGTTACGACTTATATACAAACTTGCAACATACAAGATATTTTTCCTCGCAAATAATTTGTACAACTCGCGTTTACTCGATAATAACTTTTAATAAATGCTTTCCGTTTAGAAATTGATGACAAAGTCATTGATGTTTCCTAAAGTATAATAAAAATTTAGCACTTTTATTATGATATAATATATTTTTATCATATATCTTGTATTACCTAAAACTTTACATACTGACACTATTAATTATTTAAAATTTTATAAAGTTAAATCACAAACATTATATTTTGATCAAATTTTTACATTTCAATTTGACAAATGAATATTCCACATTCAGCACTCGATAACGTCGATTAATTATGTATATTACGGCGATACTGATGATAAGTTTTCGTTAATTAATCTACATTGCATCGTCAACTTGCGTAATTGAAATTTAATAAAAGGCGGCATATAATCATCGAGAGATATTACATTTAATTTATTCGTATAAATAATACGTTAATTAGATATGATAGTTTAACTGAGCAGCCGCGAGCTTGAATTGCAATTAATCAATATTACGGTTAAATTTTATTTCGTAAATGATATAATTCCACAAGTATAAACGCTGTTGTTACATTACAATAAAATATTATTTATTCTCGAGTACTTTACTTAAGTATAGCTGCGATTATAACATATTAAATAAAAAAAAAGAAATTTGCATAATGTAAAATATTACCTCCACGACCATCCTGTGTTATAAAAGTGCGCGTTTTTTGCGCTTCCATAAATCGTGCAGAATGCGAGTTCTCGAATTTGTCTGTGTAAACATAATGCGAGATGCAACGCATTTCTCACCATTTTATAATGGCACTCTGTACAACCGTAACAGTAAAGTTCTTCGAGAAATAATAATAACGTTCAGGGATTCTTTAGACATAAAATAAACTTATTCGAAAAATTGAAAATAAATGTTTTGAATTCTTCGAAACAAAGCTGAAAAATTTGTTAAATGTTGTGTCACTAATTGATTTGAAAACATGCAAAGAATGAATTGTAAAAAAAACGCTACAAATAATTTTGCGCCATAATTTTCCAGACGGCTGACAATTAGTTAAAAAGCTAAAAGCCTTTTGTCCCCTGTTTCGTTTAATCCGCAAAAAAATTACGGCACGGAAGCAGCTTTGTTTTGTCGCAGCGAAATTATCAGGGCGCCTGCTTAAATATCAGTCCCATATACAATACTGCGTATTTTATGACTCAATGAGATGCAAGCACGTTCACTCCTCTTTGTTTAATATACATAAAATATTTTAACCAAACTATTGTAGCTTTCAAGTAACATAAATATGTAATACTTTTAAGAATGTCGTAATATGTAAAATTATAATCAATCTTTATAAATATTTTATAACAGAAATATTTTTGTATAACAATATATGTTTTTTTCTTATATATGTCTATTTTTTACGAAACAATTTATCTTTGATGGAAACAATATATTACTTTACTATTATATTTTATTTGTCTAAATTATTAGTATCTGGAATAATTATAAAGATAGTTTTTAATTCCGACATTTGTATATAATATCTCGCGTAAAAAAAGAAAAAGTCAACCTTGAACGAGAAGCGTAAATAGTTTTGCAGATATATCTTCAACGTAGATACATATATAATAGTAAAATCACGCGAAACGAAAAGGCGCCATTTGCACGAACTACAACTGACTAATGTAACATAAAATCTCTCTTGGGAAACCATTGCCTAAGCTGCTATTTTGGGAGCAGGATCGTTCGGAATTATCGAGAATTTATTCAGACACTTGCAACAAACCAGAAGTTAACCTACCATGAAGCAGAACAATGGGAAAACAAATCGGGAATCGATTTTTCTAAAATGTCGGTTATCCCAGTCCGCGAACCAACGATAATTGAATCGACGAGACATCGCGTGTGTGTGTATATGTGTGCGTCTATGTGTGTGTGTGTGTGTATAGAAAATCCCAAACAGGAAAACATCAAACGTCAAACCGTACAAAAGCCATATACGCGAACGTTAATAAATTGTTCCGTCTCGTAACTGCCCCGAGAAACTGCACGCTAAATCTTTCATGTTTCCGCTCGCATGAGCGTAATACGCATCGCTCAAACAGTGTATCTCTCTGGTTTGTTGTTCCATTTAAACAACGCACTCCCATTCTCCGAGAGTGAAATTTATACATACAAATATTTGCGAAATTCTAGATGTCTCATTTGCAGACGGAGAATCACATACATTTGCATGACCTGAAAAAAAAAACACTTGTCATTAATATTATCTGCGCATATAAATTATAAAGCTTTGACGAACAAAAATCTTATTATTAATTAATTTTAATTAGATTTTTTCCAATATCAATCTGTACGTTACGTGCGCTGAGATCTTAATATTTAAAATTATTATTAACAACTTATCGGAAATAATCTCGACAGTTTTCACTAAGAAAAAGATCGCTCGTATATTTTATGATGAATAACCGCGAGGCTGCATCCTGACTCCGAAATATTCCGCATAATCGAGGATGTTCTAAGGGTATATCAATATTGATGAATTTAGCGTCGCGTGAGCAGAGGGTGAAGACTACCGGTGGCCTCTTTAATCCTCAAGATGTAATATTGTTTTTCATCGCCCAGGATGATGTGCCAAATACTTTGAATTTAATCCTACATTTTCTGGGAGAAGAATGAAAATAATATTAAAGAGAAAAAAAAATATTTTTTTAATAAAACGATTAATGTTAAGGGGAAGTGAAGGAGGGTATTTTTGGACAGCCGTCCCGCGGACCGATATTACGTCTCGGGGGATAATCTCTGACGCCGAGTGTGCGAACTTCTCTCGTTCTTTTTTGCCACTCGAAAGCGCACGCCATCGCACTTGGCAGTGATCCTCGACAAGGCGACAAGGATATTTCGCCGCGTGTTTCTCTCTGAAAGGGGAGAAAGAGAGTAGGATCATCTTCCAGGGACGGGGTTCAACGTCGCCCGCGCGCGAGTGGCGGGCCCTCGAGTATAATTAGATGTCCCAGTTTATATACGATGCGGCATGTCATTACGGAATCCGCTCGCCAACAGCGAATGTATGCCTCCCGAGCCGTGTTCGCGCTTCGCTCGATAATAAGCAGCCCTGTGTAAAGTAATCGCGCGACGCACGCACGTACACGCGCGGCTGAAGGTTCACAGGTTACAGGGATAGCTCATATGGCCCATTATTATTTTCGACGTATAATTTACTTGGTACAGCAGATTCTGTTATATCAGTGATGCATTACATTACGAAATCTAAGGATCAAAGTTGAAGGACGGAAGAGAAATTAAGAGGAACTCCCCCACACTTTGATGCTCGTAGAGCATCATTGATTTAGGAACTTTGGCGCAATGGAAAGATAATAATGCTCCTAATTAATCCACTGTTTTTCTAATATAGTGAATTTTAGTTGCTGACAATACTTCTCCGAATAATGGCAATTACATTATTTAATAAAGTTTATTGATGGTAATAAAAATTTGTATTTTGTTTTATTCCAAAAACGGACAGAACTTTCCGGTAGACCTGATATAAATGCGTGATGTATATAACGATATTTCCTTCTTTCTTTTTCTCTCTGAAAAAACATTCAAATATTTTTATCATAATTAAGTTACTCGATTTTCGAACGTTTTGAATATAATTTATACAATATTTTAATGCAAGCGCCATGAACATGTAATAGATTATGATTAAATGGTTTAATCGCACGCGAAAACATTATTGAATTTTATATCTCTTGACGACATTTAGGAAAAATTATATCTTTAATCCTTTTAATCCTCTCTTCGAAAGCCGTATAATATGCATTCTATATTCACTTCTTTTTTTCCATTCGTACTTTTTTCATTGCAAACGTTTTCCCGTCGTTCGTACTTGGGCGAAAACGTGCCGAGAATACCTTTATGTCATCCCATCCGCACAGAATGTTCGATGTAATGATCGCCAGAAAATTTGAATCTTATACTTATTTCTCAAAAGATCCAACCCAAATGTTATATTTTAACACTTGACACTGTTATCTTTATTAATATTAATTATCTTTACGTTATTCTATTTTTATTGCATTTCATTATTCTTATAACGCATTTATTTGCCAAATAATTTTTAGTTCTCTCTCAAAAGTATAATAATCTCTCTGTTTTCTGCAAAGAATATTATTTCACTTATTATAATGTATAATTAATCCGAATCACTTTGTGTAGAAGAAAGATACAACAATAGCGGAATATTTCGACTATGTAACGTAGCTGTAATCTGCATATACATTAATAAGTTGAATGCAGTATAAGTCGACTTACACTGTTATTGCGTAAACTTTACTTTGAAAACCTTGAGTACTCTCCTATGCGATGAATCCAAATATTATGAATGACTGCGAATAAAATTCACCCTCTTCTTTTGTTATTTTAAATATACTTTGAATTAATTGTACAAAATTAAATAATTTTGATTTTTTAAGGTAATTTCTCTCAAAATTATATAAAATTACGTATATCAGAAAGTCAGATTATAATGAATCCTGTCAGAGGAAGTCCGGCCGGAAGACTCATGAGACCAATTTCCACGGCACTCGTCTGTTCGTCCTTTACCTGTGGCTCGACGATACCTAAACCGGTCATCTATGAAATAACTTTTTATCATTTTCCTGTCGGATTGCTACCAAAAATTAAAGTATACATCAGAAAATTAGATAGCGTGTTTCAAAAGTCCCATCTTTCTCTTGCACAATTCTAATAAAAAAAATATTCATATTTAATAAATAAAAATTCAGACAATGTCACAAATTTTTCGCGATTTTTTAATATTGTTTTGCATGGTCCCGCAATTTATTGAAGATAATTTTTTGCCTTACAATTATTAATGTTAGTTAATTAGATATTTCTTTAACGATATACATTTATCGATAAAGATATAAATCCTTTAAGAGCAAAGAAATAAAACTCTCGAAAACTCTCTCCTTTTTTTTATACATCCGTATTTATATCACGATACAGTTCTACATCTGAAGATATACGAAAACAGATATTCTCGGTGATTTAATAAAAGCGGATTGTATCGGTTGGCATATTTTATGATACCCCACCGTATCAAGAGTCAAGGGGTGAAGAGGGAGACTGTACGGATAACCAGGCTCCGGAATGTCTCGCGGGATCTAAAACACCTGCATCCAGTTCTATAACTCTGGCCACTCTTCCGAGCCGCGATTCCGATGGCGAATCTCTCGAGTCTATGCTTTCTGGAAGCTGGCCAAAGTCACCCTCCAGCTTCTTTCTCCGCTCCCGAGGGCATTCTTACTCGCTACTCAAGAAAGTTCATGCAGCAAACTAATGTGACAATATTACGGTCTCTAAGATATGTTTTTCTTTGACTCTGGAACGGCTCCCAGTGCAAATTTATACGCTTCAGTATGAAAAATAAATGTTAATTTGTCACTTTATCCATTATTTATTTTTTTTTTTTTTTTGAAGCGTATAAATTTTAATAAAACTTTTTGCTCGTAAAAATCAATCGATAACATTGAAGGCATTAAAATAAAGAAATAGTGAATAGTGAATATCAAAAATATTTTTATCCAAAATTTTACACAAGAGAAAGAGAAAGAGGAATTGAAGAATTTATAAAAGTTATACTATAATAACGTTATCGCTTTATTTTATATAAATTCGAGGAAAATTGACGCATGCGATTTACTTGGATAGTAGATTTATTTCTCCGAAATAATACGTATTGAGGTCAGCCGAAAATAGCCATTCTCCAAAAGGGAATATATGCATCTCGAAATTTCCTACTCTACTTACTTTAGCCGATGTGCATTACGATAAATTATCTTCTCCAACGTAACAACGCCACGGCCGTTCTAGGTAGGATATGCTATGAGATTCACATAAATTGAAAACGCGAATAATCGGTATTCTTAAATTTGAAGATGTTACCGATTTATATTCCGGAATATATTCATCGGAATATGTCGTAACCGCGATGTATATATTAAATTACGTACATAAGTAAAACCGCAATTCTTGTTTGTATTCGATCAGGCAAAATAATTTTGAAATACATTAGTCTCTCGACATGGTACCATATCTCAATTTCTTCATATTTGCATATTCGTCGAAACGTATCTTTAAAATTTCAATCGCGATATGAACACGAGGGGAGATACATTTTTCTTCTTCTTCCGTAAAATTTCTCTAGAGAAACTTCTCACAAATATAGCTGCAAAAATAATGCAGCTTTTTCATTTCACTTCTTTCAGTCTTGTAATCCGAAAAAAAAAAGTTCTGATCTTTTTCCTCATTTTAATACTCGTGGGCGTTCCAAGCTCATTATAAGCATGTTCTTCGTTTCTGCGATTTGTTCGATAAGAAATAATACCCGTATAAAATTGGAAAGCACGTCTGCGATATGCATATAGAGCGCATTACGCCGATATCTGAACGAGCGCTTTTTCGGACGAAATATACGAAGAATATCTCTTTTCGAAACGCGGCCAAGGTTGGATCTCAAATGTTGCCTCTTTACCCTATCTTTTTTCGAGTAACAAAAAGCGTTGACGACTACTTGCAGGATATTGTCTACGCCAGATGGGCAACGATACAGCTGTACGATGTGAAGAAACTTGAATGAGAAATTTATAAACTTCTCGAATTTTGATAACTTGCCAGTTTTCGAACGTCAGGCTATAAATCGAATAGCGCAAACTCAAGCAAGATATGTACCATAACGCTTGTAGATTTATTTATTTTGAAATTTGATATCAATCAGTCGTTATCTGATAGTTCTGATGCGCTTGAAATAACTTGCAGAACATATGAAACTTTAGATAAAATCAATGGAAAAGCATACCAAGTTTGATATTCATTAATTATTTATTCAATGTTTAAGGAAAGAAAATTGTATCTTAGCCTCAGTTATTTGAGCTTGATAATTTATATATCTCTGTACTACTGAGAGAGAAAGAGAGAGAGAGAACTTTTAAAGTTAATCGCGCGTTTATATGTCATAAAGTCTGCAATTTATTCTTCGCGTAGAGATTCGTATATTTAATAACTTAAAATCATCAAGTTAAAATATATAACATTTTTAACAAAATGGAATAATTGTTTGTCCTCTTCATTTTTATTTCAAGATTGAGAAATAAAAATACGTGTAATATATATGTACTTATATAGTTGAATATATCATTATTCCGTTTACCGTTTATTAAAGAGCACCAAATCTTTTTATTTTAAATGATTGATTATTTGAGATGGGCATTGATGACGTGGCATCTTGATAAGGGATCGTTGCTCTCGATCCATTACGCCGAAACGGACACACCGCTATCGCGACGCGACGATTATCTGCGATAGTATGTATGCTAATTTGATTACCAGGCTCGCCGAAACCGCTCGCCTCTAATTCATTCGCGTGAAAATCTAGCCGACGGAATTAGTTAATTGAACTGCGAATTAGCGAATTAAATCAACAGTTGAGAAACGACTTGGCGCGAATGATGCGAATTGCCGTAGAAGTAGCACCGTTGGATTTAATATAATTAATTAATAACGTTGGCTTTGCCGACTAATATCGGACACTTTCAAAAGCCGTCTAACAATCTCTCTTGAATTTTAAATTAATTCAAAATATATAACACAATTAAAAAATTTATGAACCTTAATCTTAACTTCTAACTAAATATTTTTATGTATCTACTTATTTAGATTATTCTCTTTGAAAAAACACTTCCACGATCATAAAGATTGCTTTTTACAGGAAAAATTAATTTTCAGTTTTACATCCTCTATTCCTTAAGTATTGATACTCGCCTAGACTTGTCGCTAACAGACTTTACGATGGAAGAACAATCTTGACATCTTAATTCTATCGCATCTCTTTTGGAGGAAAAAGCGACTCGCGAACACCGGCAACGAGATATTTAATCCTCGTTCAATTATCGCCAGGGTCAGGTGATCGGGTCAAGTACATCGTACTTTCAGCTAAGTTTTGGCCAAGTGTAATAGCCGCGGCAAGTCTCTAATTGTAACTTCAAGCTAGGGCTTACTGGTGAAACTTGAGGAATTAAATTACGACGATAAATTTACGCGATCAGTGTAAACGATGCTTTTCCCACATGTGGCATATCTAAATTATCAATAAAGAAGACGAAAGCTTAGGCAAATGCGGTTGCACAAAATTTCTTATAATAAAATCTCATAAGAAGCATCGCTTAGGATTAAAAATTTTTTAAATTTTGAAATGAAACATCAGAGTCCTATCAGCGATAAGTTTCGTAAAGAAACGTGTTCTCTAAAACGTGTTCTCGTGCACATGCGCAAGCAGAAAATACCTGTAGACACTGCAGTCTAACAGAAGCAGAGACGATATTCGAGTCTCCGCCATTCACCCGCGAAGACAAAGCTGCGAGGATTAGAGGCGAGCTTAAGATTCGAGACTCGAATCTTACTCTGCACGCTCCATTTCACGGCTTTCCTCGTACCGAAGGAATTTCTTCCATTTCTCGTGCATTTTTATTATTTAATCCCTGCCTCTCGTATTCTCGCGAGAGCTATTTGCATTTCGGAGTATGGCTGTGTCTTTTTGTCCTCCTCTAAACTTCATGTTTACTGTGCTCATCTCATTTAAAATTTGCATTACATATTATAATTTTAAAATTCGTATTTATCATTTAATTCTACTAAGTAAATAATTAGTTTTACGGCCTTCCATATAGCTTTACAGCATAAGTTTATGAACAGGAAGAAAGAACTATATAATTATATTTCCTAAAGTATTTATTTTTAAAAAATAAATAATTTAGAAAAATAGTTATTATATCTACTATAATGTAATAGAATAAAATATATTCTGCAAAAGAATGTAATTTGTATTATATTCTCTATTTATAGCCAATTGCTTTTACGTTTGGTCACCCTTACTGTTATTCGGCAAACGCGTTTCTTCGACGCGAAAATTTGATGATCCAACATCGATCAATTACGAGTGACATTCTTACGGTATAAAAAAATGAGTAATAAACAAGTGCGTGCATAGAGTCCAGTACAGGGTCCATCTATCTTTCAGATCTAGTTCAGCAGAATGTTTCTATGTGTACATTATACAGTGCAATTTCTCCTTCTTTCTCACCGAGATACTCCTCGACTTTTTATCGCGCGCGCGTCTCGTCCCTTGCCAAGTATTGTCATTGACCAAAGGACAGATGTCGATAAACTTTTTCGTGAGAAGGACATAAATTCGCGTTTAAAGATAGTTTATGACAGAATACTCTTCGAAGTATAATGTAACATAATAATAATCATTTCTAGAGAGAGCTATCTCTCTATTGTTGTTTTTTAACATTTTTCATTTATTATTAATTATAAGTACATAATTATAAATGATAAATATTGCACTTTATTATAAGTATTTTGCGTTTTATGCGAACTGAACAGCTATTCCACCTTTCGAAAATTTAAGTCTTATTTAAATCCGCGTAAAAAGGAATAGTTTTTGTATCATTTGACGAAAAAGTTGAATTATTTATTAAAATGATTATTCATTGATATATCTTTTATATTCTTACACGTGCAATTTGCATTTCGATATTATTAAATACGCGAAGTGAGCAATGCGCGAAAAAGAGCAAAAAGAGAGAAGCGAGAGAGGGCTACTTGTGTGTCATGCGGATTTTATCACGTTCGTCAGCGATACATAACTGAATGTAGGTTGTAGCATTTTGCTATCAAAAATTTACTTGCTTCGAAAACTTTCAAGTGAAATTTTTATGTGGCCACATCATATACTTCGTTTGCTTCCATCTAACAAAACTTCAACTTGATTCTTGAGGACAAACTGACTAGCAGAATTCGCTACATAAATTTTCCTAAACGATTAATTACCTGTTTCAATTTTTTTATCGCAATTTTATTTATTTAAATCGAAAATTCATACGAAATATATTGTGAAATTCCGTAAATAGAAATTGATAATAACAGAATAGAGACTGAAAGATTAAAAGCTGTTCAGAGATTACCATTTTCTTATATCTTTGCGTCAAAATTTTTGACGTATAATTATACGCATTGATCGCTTTCACGAGGTTTTATTTATTATTATTATATATTATATCTTGCGCCAAAATGATTATGCCTACTAATAGATCTGCTAACAAACGAAAAAGAAAAATCGAAATTATTATTAGTATATTACAGAGCTGCTAAATATAATATAGCAAAGAGATCAGTTGGTTAGTTTCATTAATTAATACGGATCTAGTGCAAGCACTCATCAATTATACATGAATGAATTTTGCATATGCCATTTCATACGACGCTTAAACGTGCACGCAAGCTGCTAGTCCGATTGTTAAGCACGATTGGGTGCGCATAATGCAACATTGAAATGCCGCAAATTTACAGCGGGCTGTCTATCCCCGCAGGATCAGCATAGTTTATGACAGAATACTCTTCGAAGTATAATGTAACATAATAATAATCATTTCTAGAGAGAGCTATCTCTCTATTGTTGTTTTTTAACATTTTTCATTTATTATTAATTATAAGTACATAATTATAAATGATAAATATTGCACTTTATTATAAGTATTTTGCGTTTTATGCGAACTGAACAGCTATTCCACCTTTCGAAAATTTAAGTCTTATTTAAATCCGCGTAAAAAGGAATAGTTTTTGTATCATTTGACGAAAAAGTTGAATTATTTATTAAAATGATTATTCATTGATATATCTTTTATATTCTTACACGTGCAATTTGCATTTCGATATTATTAAATACGCGAAGTGAGCAATGCGCGAAAAAGAGCAAAAAGAGAGAAGCGAGAGAGGGCTACTTGTGTGTCATGCGGATTTTATCACGTTCGTCAGCGATACATAACTGAATGTAGGTTGTAGCATTTTGCTATCAAAAATTTACTTGCTTCGAAAACTTTCAAGTGAAATTTTTATGTGGCCACATCATATACTTCGTTTGCTTCCATCTAACAAAACTTCAACTTGATTCTTGAGGACAAACTGACTAGCAGAATTCGCTACATAAATTTTCCTAAACGATTAATTACCTGTTTCAATTTTTTTATCGCAATTTTATTTATTTAAATCGAAAATTCATACGAAATATATTGTGAAATCCCGTAAATAGAAATTGATAATAACAGAATAGAGACTGAAAGATTAAAAGCTGTTCAGAGATTACCATTTTCTTATATCTTTGCGTCAAAATTTTTGACGTATAATTATACGCATTGATCGCTTTCACGAGGTTTTATTTATTATTATTATATATTATATCTTGCGCCAAAATGATTATGCCTACTAATAGATCTGCTAACAAACGAAAAAGAAAAATCGAAATTATTATTAGTATATTACAGAGCTGCTAAATATAATATAGCAAAGAGATCAGTTGGTTAGTTTCATTAATTAATACGGATCTAGTGCAAGCACTCATCAATTATACATGAATGAATTTTGCATATGCCATTTCATACGTGCATACATACACACAAAAGTGGAATTGAGAATAAGCATTAACATATTTATAACATTATAACATTATAAACGCTAATAATTAAATTGTTCAATGAACGATGCTATTATTATTCCATTTTTCGCATTTTCTGTATATCTTATGTGTCATAAACATTTCAATCTGCAAATGTTCATTAAAAACGATACTGCGATTTTAATTAAAACTCCATTACCCGAAGGCATATTTTTCCTTCGGCAACAGCATCAACAATTTTACTCTTGCAATAAAGTTGCTTATTATTATTATTATAATTAAAATATAATAACATCGCGGTGCGTCTACTCTTGCAACCAGCGTGTCGACAGTCAATTAGGGCGCACTATAGAGTTAGATGGATATAAATATCCGAGTTAGATATGTGTAAAATGGAAATAATTTTGTAATCTGGCACACAGCGCTCATGCTTGCATTTATTATATAAAATTCATATAATAAAAAACTATATTATCAGCAATATTATTATTATATATTAATATATACAGACATATCAGTCACATCTAACTTGACGACATCGCGACGCGTTTCTAGCAAAAGAAGAACCAAGATTAATTGTTTTTTTACTCTTATCAAAAATGTAGTGCACACGAGAAACTTGTCCCGCAGCTAACGATAAGCTCGAACGATTAATCTCTCATAGCACATGTTATTAATCAATGTGTTGCTCAAATTCCCAAGTCTCATCGCGTTCAATGTTTTACGCATACCATCGATTATTTTAACCCTCCTTCCTCTCCCCCTTCCCCTGCGAGTAAAGTCATCATCAACGAGGTGTTGCAAGAGAAAATGTCTCCAATTTATCAGACGCGCAAACAGTGGTTCAACGGGCTAATGCACCCCGCTGTCGACGGAAGAGAAAGTGTAAGCTCGATGCGGGGTGGAATATATACGGGGACGACGATTCGGTGAGCGAGAGGCTGGGGAACGCGAGAGAGAATCCAGGACGAACGAGGGAGGATTTGTTCGGCATTGTGCCGCTTGAAGCCTCGGCATCCTCTCGCCGTGAGATTACCAAAGAGAGAGAGAGAGGGAGAGAGGGAGAGAGGGAGGGAGGGAGAGAGAAAGAGAGAGATATATATTCTGACTATATAACAGATACGTCGAATAAAAAAAGACAAGGATGGAAATTGATGGGTGAGTGGATGTATATGTGAGAACATCGCGAATTGTTCGCACGTCCAAAGAATAAAGGAATAATAAAAAATATTTGGCGATTCTCTTCACTATCATCGCTACCTTTTTTCATCTTTGCCTTGAAATGTTTTTATTCATACTAATAGTAATATTTGTATCCCCGTATTTATTACAATTTCTCGAATATTTGACATTATCGATCCTTTTCTTCAATCACTTTTCATTCAAATCAACCTCCGTGATCTTTAGAACGTGCAGTCGCAATTAGATGCGAGTTTCATCAACCGGTCTGTGTGGTAGAAAGTCACTCTGGGTCAATAGACCACACATCTGTCCGAAAAATCAATCTTGAATACACTGAATACGCGGACCACTAATGATAATAGCCACGGCAACGGTGATTTGATGGAATCGCAGACGTTAGTTGTTTCATTTAAACGTGCACGCAAGCTGCTAGTCCGATTGTTAAGCACGATTGGGTGCGCATAATGCAACATTGAAAAGCCGCAAATTTACAGCGGACTGTCTATCCCCGCAGGATCAGGTGTGGGAACAGTCGATAGTTTGTTCAACCATTTCGCGAACTGCGAGCGCAAACAGCGGAATTTGATGCATATTAAACACATAACAATCTTCGGATCTTTTATCGTGTCGCTGAAATTAATTTTATCATATGTAGGGCGTAAATCATTACGAATATCATTCGCTTATATTAACTATATGATACTGCAGTACTACAACAGCATTAAACTTCACGTGCAAATACGCTGCGAATATTTACTATCGAAACGCAATGCATGCTCCGATGATTTATGACGCGTACGCTGTTGATAGCATATGCAGCGTATCTGATGCTTGCTCGTAAATTAACTTCTTCCATTACTCTACAATTAGTTTACGTATTTCATATCTTGTAGTTTGCTGACTATGTAATTCGAGCGAGATGACTCTAGTATTGAGCTTTCAATTCCCACGCTTTTCCAATTTCATTAGTTCCTTATTACCAATCATGATTTAAAAGCAATATACAAATTAATTTTCCCGATTGATTTATTTTCTTTAATTAATTAAAACACATCGGAATGTTACAAAATATATATGGCTTTGTGGGAAGCTATTTTCTACCCGCTCGCTCGTTCGCATATTTTTCTCTATATACAGAGTGGGCCCAAACGTTCCGGCCATTGAGATTTTATAGAAAATTTAATTCTGAACAAAAAGTTTTCGATAAACATGGGTCGAAAAATGCTTTCTTGAAAAGTTAGCTCCCAAAAACTTCTGAAAAATCACGGTTATTTTATACATTTTTACAAATATCAGGGAAAGTATGCGTTCTTTAACAATAAGTATTGTAACAAAAGTTGTAGAGAATTAAATTATCTTTTAAATGAGATCAAAATAATTGTAGTTTCATAAGTTTTGAGATAACCAGTTTCAAATGTACAAAAAAGTGTTTTTTCGGCTATCGACTTTATTAATAATTGTTTACTTTTGCAAAAATTGATCGATAATTAAGATAGCCTACTTCTTCATTTATTATACAAATAAAGAAGTTTAATAAAATTATATATGTGCCAAGAAACACTTCACAGATATAAAGCGTATCTGATGCTTGCTCGTAAATTAACTTCTTCCATTACTCTACAATTAGTTTACGTATTTCATATCTTGTAGTTTGCTGACTATGTAATTCGAGCGAGATGACTCTAGTATTGAGCTTTCAATTCCCACGCTTTTCCAATTTCATTAGTTCCTTATTACCAATCATGATTTAAAAGCAATATACAAATTAATTTTCCCGATTGATTTATTTTCTTTAATTAATTAAAACACATCGGAATGTTACAAAATATATATGGCTTTGTGGGAAGCTATTTTCTACCCGCTCGCTCGTTCGCATATTTTTCTCTATATACAGAGTGGGCCCAAACGTTCCGGCCATTGAGATTTTATAGAAAATTTAATTCTGAACAAAAAGTTTTCGATAAACATGGGTCGAAAAATGCTTTCTTGAAAAGTTAGCTCCCAAAAACTTCTGAAAAATCACGGTTATTTTATACATTTTTACAAATATCAGGGAAAGTATGCGTTCTTTAACAATAAGTATTGTAACAAAAGTTGTAGAGAATTAAATTATCTTTTAAATGAGATCAAAATAATTGTAGTTTCATAAGTTTTGAGATAACCAGTTTCAAATGTACAAAAAAGTGTTTTTTCGGCTATCGACGGTAGAGCTTTTTAAAATACTTTTCATTTATGCTATTATGGCCTTAGCTAATTTTTAATATTTATCTTGCTTGTTGGTTATTCCACTAAAAAAATTTTACTTTTCGGGGTTGTTTAAACCAATCACCATAGGAGAATGAAAGGAAGAGCAGAAAGTGAAAAGAAAATGAAATGAAAAGAAAATGAAACTTAATAAGTTTCTTGAAAAAAATCAATAAAAATAAAAAATAAAAATCTTTTTCTTTCATAAAAATAAAATAATTCTTCTTTTTAAACTAAAATTGCACTGTGATAGTAGAAAATGAATAAAAATGAAAAGAAGCGCTAACTTTTTAAGGAAGGCTTTTTCGACCCATGTTTATAGGAAACTTTTTGTTCAGAATTAAACTTCCTATAAAATCTCAAAGTCTGGTCGGAACGTTTGGGCCCACCCTGCATATTCGATCGAATATAATTTATATCCATCGTCGTTTACATACAGTTAAAATCTGACCTGTCAAACTGGAAATGTTACAAATCCGCGATTTTCGATTATTAAATTCCTATGCATGTTATCTGGATTTATGTTGGGAGAGGGAGAGCGTGGATAGATTGGCCTCCGTTTTTAGCTTCCATATCATCCGACATTAGTCAACGTCGATATCGATAAATCGGGTGTTCGCCAGCTAACTACGAATACGATATCTCGCTGTTAATTCGGTCACATCGCGTTTTATCATCGGCGCATTCACCGACGTGTGTACACTTGTTGTCACTTTCGCGGCTCCTCGCTTAATGGATAAGCGACTATTAACGGCAATTTGTGCGGTACACCGATAACGCTAGAAAAACAACTAAATCCAATGTTCTGTACGGAACATAATAATGTACACTTTATTGTTTAACCACGTTCATAAAAGATAATATAATTTTTTTATAAGTTTGTAAAAAATATATGTTAACAGTCGATTGCCACAATATTCGAATGTAAAATCTTGTATATGCATAGATATACTGACTGCATAGATTCGCGACACGCTATCATCAACGCGAACAAGGGTGGGATAGTGCAGTTGACGGACGAGCTATGCCTTTTCATTGGGTCAAGTGTGAACCGCACTAATTACGGGCAACCTTTCGTAGCAAAAGTAAACTTTGCCGCAGCACTCTCCGGCACAGTCCCACATTGACACTGTGCCGGAGAAATCCAATATGAAATAGCTCACTTTTTCGATGAAAAAGCATTCTTCTCGTGTATACTGTATACGTTAAAAAATCCAATTTGTCTTTCGCGATTACATTATCCTTTGTGGCGTCCGTCGTCACGCTGCACGGAACAATGTCGAACAAAATTCTCATACTCATCCGCGTATGAGTTCGAGCGACATCTTTATTCAAAGTTCACTTTACCTATAATAACACAATTATTTATTGAATGACAGAGAAACACGTATTTTTGAAAATTGAAAATAATGATTTGTGAACAAAATATATAAAATTCCGTTATTTTTTATTTTACTTTATTTTTTTTTTTTTTTTTTTTTTTTTTTTTATTATCAATTTATACGAGGAAAATACGACCAGATTACTTTTATCAACAAAAATAATTACTAGATTATAGAAGATACTTTGAGAGTTAAGTACGTCCTAAGTATAAGGAAACTTCTTTCGCGGAAACGTTCGTACTCAAAGTCGCGACTTAATGCACTCGGATTACTGACGAGGTGGAATTTACAGCTCCTTAATACTCGGCTTTATCCGCACCGAAATTCTCGCCTGAAACAGCTAAATCCTCAAAATTGTTTCCTCCAAATCTTCCAGATAATTTACGCGTCTCTTCTAGACCATTTATACCTCGTGAAAAGTAAATTAAAAAATCGGTAAGCTTGAAAGATTCGCTCAAAGATTCGTGATATTTTTGCGCTAAAAACCGCAGAGATACTTTAACAAAAGCGGAGTCAACAATAAATACCGATAAATTTCCTCGCCGACATATCAATTATATTCTTATAAGTGAAAGCAAATTTTAATCGTCGCGTCTCGTGTAAAACGTAACGTCTTCTAAATTCGCGTCGTTCTTCGATTGAGAAATACGCAGCTTAAGACGTGTTTCTCTAAACACTGCCTTTGAAGGTTGGCCAGCGAATCGAAGGCCACGATCTAAATCCGTCCCGTCGAACTTCTACCGAATCTCATCGACTTTTGTAATCTTGCGCCGATCTATCACTCTAAACTTTATCGAACGATTCGGGAAACGTTTCCGGAGGCAGAAACTTTCTTGAGTCATTCAACCACATATTGCACATACAAAGCATTATTATTTTTTTAAATTTATTTACTTGTATTTAAATTTGCAAAATAGCCTCTGAAATATTCATTGGCTGTTAATTTGAGAGAAACGCTGCCGAGAATCATATCTGCAAGTTGACTGATACTGAAAAATATTATAGAGAGATTATATCCCCTTATCTTTATTCTCTCGTTCTCTTTACTTCCGAGAATTATTTTCAAATAGATCCTAAATTTATACGCAGAAAGTTACGCAGAAATAGGTCATCAAAAATTGAAATATTACTCTTGATATGTAAAGATTTAACGAAGAATTAAAATTAAAATCTATTTTACGACGTAACCAATTGAAATGTATTTTAGAAACTTTTGATTAACGATTCTGATAAAAACGTTAAAGAATTATATAAAAAACAACACACGCATATTCTGTGAAATATGATTACAAAGCGATTAAAATTACATTTGTTTAATGTATCCCGTCGATGTTTTGAGCGATTATATTGCCTGCCATGGATCCCCTTGACAGATTTTCCGTAATCATGTAAAATATTTTTGACGGAGAAATATTTTTTCGGCGGAAAATCGACAAGAAAGAAGGGGACGAAGGTTGAAAAAAAGTCTTGATTTATGATGGAAGTTCCTCCACTTTTTTTTTCCCTTTCATTCCTTGACTTTGACACACATTTCTCGCAACACTCGTCGGCAAATTGTTTTTCGAAAGTCATGGGATCTCACTAACGTGGTTACGCCAGGGGGAGCTTTTTTTATGCCTCCGAGGAGACCTTCCACGATTTGTGGCTTGCTACCCTCCGCTTTACGAATGCAATGTGTCATCATTTTATTGATGGCGCGAGTCATTTGTAAATATATATTCTCAAGAATCATCTCTTGAAAGTAAAGAACAAAAGAGAAAAAAGAAAGTGAAATAAAAGATTAACTTGATGTAGAGTGAGCCTACTCTTTCCAGTAATATATTCTGCGTAAGTATGACTCTGGAGAGTGATCTCGTTGACTTAAAATTTATCATATTAAAAGTACGCATAAAGTCGTACTTACTAACGCAAATCCTCTCCCTCTGACGGCGTTCCAATTTGACGGAACAGTAATGTATCTGCATCGCAATAAAGCAGCTTTAACTGCGCACGCTACGCTAGGAAACGTCGAACGATATAATAGCAAACGTAAATCGCGAGAAGAGAAAGAACGAATAATCGTCCGTTGCGGATTACGTGATCCATGGCTTCCTGCGCAGTTCGGCGGAATTTACTTTTACAACAAATAAACGTTCATCGCATTTCTTCATCAACAGCTATCCGGCATCGTAATTTATTCTCGTTCAGCTGGAAGATATCGATATTCGTGTAAAATAGACAAATATTCATGGAATTTCTTATATAAAAATGCTGAAACATGACAGAGACTTTTCTATTTTCTTTTTTTATTTATTTAGTTTTTTTTTTATTGAAACCAGAATATATCGCCGTGATTTTGTATTGTATCTCGTTTTTCAAATGCAACGGTGATAAAAACATCTCCTTGTATTTGAAAATATAACGATATAAAAGGATTAACTGAATTTAAGTGGTTGAAGTCATAATTTCTCTCTCTCTCTCTCTCTCTTTCCTTCTCTCTGCAGGATTTGTCTGTTCATAAAAAAATATAGCTTAAGATAATACTACAGACATTAATAAGAGACAAGAAAGAAATGTTCAACAACGTTTATGTTTTTCTCGTGATAAGAAATTTATATATTCATATATAATTTCATACATAAAAGAGTTAAGCTTTCCTTCTCCCGATCTTTTAAACAAATCCTGAAAAATGGCAGATAGCGGATTAAACAAAGAGCTCACGTGCAAAGCTAACAGAGTCAAATAAAGATACTTCTCCCGTCGAGGAGAGAAAAAATTCGATTAAAGAAACTTTTTGAGTGGGTTAAGATCAAGTCTATATACGATCGACTGTTTAGCTTCCAACCTAATTGAATTAGAATTTGATTGATTACAAGACTGACCAATTTCCGGCGGTTGCGTTTATCCCATCGTTTCTCTTAACACTCGCCAGATGTTCGCTCATAATTTATTGAAGATTTCGAGGAATTTCTCAAGCACTTTTTCAAGGTCGCTTTGCCGTCCGATCAAATAGAAATTCAAACACAATGTTGACGAATAAGATAGAGCATTATAAAAATTTTTTTACCAAAAAGAATTTATTTATATAAGAGTTTATCATATATAAAATAAATAATTAATTTTAAATTTTTTAAATTTACATTTCCTTTACAATGTAACAAAACTTAAATTAATTTATGAACTTGTGCAAAGTATACGTCATTCCTTCGATTTGGCATCATAAATCCCTGCTTTAAAAGATACTTTTATTTTTTTTCTTTTATATTTGTTACAATTTCAACTTTATTTTTTTACGATTTGTTCAAATATAAAATGGGAGCATGCGACGTGTGAAATTTCGCGAAATTCCATCATACATAAAAATGACGACGACCGAATGTGTGTTGTATCCGTCCGCTATAACCATAAATGGATTCACATGCCGCGACGATCGGTCGCCGAACGGCAAGCTTCGCTATTCGACGCTGTAAATGTCTACCGAATGTGTCTACGGGAGGACACTGAGACCGAGGGAGAATTCGAGTGAGAGGGTGATTGAGAGATACCAGAGGTAGTAGGGTTGGCAATTAAGCGTGTGCCGTTGACGGCGCCTCGAGCATGATTTAATTACCGAGTGATTAATGAGTTTCGCACGTCGTTCGCCTCTCCGCCATCCACTTGCACGTCGTCCGATCTACATCCTTCGCGTTACAGACGCAGCCTGTTATGAATCCGAAGCCGTTCTAGACTCACTATCGCGACGCGAAATCTAACGAATAGCATCAGCGGATCGCGAAAGAAATTTAGCGTGGATAAAATATGGCCGTTATATTTTATTAATCCACCTGTCATCAGTATTTGTCATACTGTCGAAAAATTATTACGCAAAGGGTAAATGAGTCGAGAAGAAGCGGCAATGTAAAACACACCAGAATGTTCTGGTAATGTATCATTTGTAGGTTTCATATCTATGTATAACGGGAATTACGGTTACCTTTCACTGCGATATTATGTATATACGCGAAGATCTTTTAAAGTATCATCGATCATTAATAATACACAGAGCCGGTCGTATAACTCTTCCCGGTCTTTCCGCGCTCTGATATTTTCCGCATCATTTCCGACGTACAATGTCCGTTTCAGAGCATACATCGTCTTCCTCGCTCGAAATCTTTGAATAATATCCTCAACCTCATTTGCGAGTCTACAGTTCACAAGCGCACTTTCTTATCTATTAATAGGTGAGATAAAACGGAGGATAGATGTCTGACAAAAATCCATTTTTTCTCTTTTTTTCTCTTTTTATTTTATTTTATTTTTTTCTTAATTAAGGACCGAATGGCTATTCACGGAGGCATAGCTGGACGAAGAGAAAAACCCCCGGGGCAAACTTGTTTACAAGCTCATTCACTCCCACGGTTACGTGTAGAGTAGAAAAGTGGTGTTCTAGCCGGACATCGGATAATTCTCAGCAGATAAATGTCTTTGAGTGGCCGTAGGAACAAAGGACATATTGCCTCTCGCTTTTTTTCATCCACGCCCACTGTTTCGCGGAATTAACTTCTATTACTTGGATCTCGTATTTCTCGGACATATTTCACAGATACATAAAAAGAAAGCAGAAAATTCAAAACACCTCTCTTTTTCCTTTTTCTTGTTTTGATTATCTCGCGCTTATAAATCAAGTCACACACAATTAGCCACAGTTCTTAGAGTTAATCTTGAAAAATGGAAATAATTTTATATATGTATGTTTATCATTTATTATTAATTAAACTTTGAGCAATTTTATATATAGTCGTTAATATAGTCGTTACGCGTCAGATATGTACACGAGAATGTCAAGGCTATTTAAACGGGTCTGTTGTTTGTAGAAATCTAATTAATCTATCGCATCGTAAGCGAGAAGACATAAGCAAGTTCACGGAGAGTTTCTCGATGTCATATAGCGTAAACAATCGCGCGTGATTAACGACACCTCCGAATAATGCAAATAGGGCAGATCTACGCGAGCGAATAAATGAATTAAGCCCGACGAACAAATTATTTTGCTCCCGAGCGGAGGATTTCTCGTTCCGGCTGCATCGCTTTCGCGAAATTGCGCGTTTACCCCCGTTCCCCGCCCCTCCTCGAGAGTGACATTGTAATATTCGCGATGCGAGACTACGCGACGGCGACGCCGAGAGACAAGAAGGGTTTCTTCTCCTCCTCCTTCTTCTCCTCCTCCGCAGCAATGCCGAGCGATTCTGTGGATGAAACTTTTGCGGCGACACAAATTTAATGAGTCTCGCAGAGAAGCTGTGCCACGATATCGTTAACGAGCCCATTCAAAGAGCGTTTTAATTTGATCGCGAGCCGTGCTCGTGATAGTCGCTGCTAGTCAGAGGGGTGGAAGCGAGGGAGAGCGAGGGAGGGAGAGGAGGATGACACCACGGAAGAAAGCAACCGTAAGAACCGGGGGTGATTTAGGGCCTGGGGATACCGCGATTCGCGGTTCACCGCTACTAACGACTCGGGAGAGATTTATCCCTTTCTTCTTTGTCTCAGCTACCCGACTCATCTACACTTAGCTCGCTTCGACACTGCATAATGCATGAAGACAAAGTATTTTCCGAGCCATGCGCTGACATCGTGTACCGGTATATAAACATACTTGTCTTGTTTTGCAATAACGATTCATAGACATGTACAATACGTAAAATAAGCAAGAATAAATAGATGTTGAAGAGAAGTGTCTGAAATAATTAGATGAGAAAATTATTTCTCAAGATTTTCAAGAACATTTTATAATAAACTTCCATTTTTAATAAATTTATTCGCGTTATATTAGATAATATTCTTTTAATATCCAAGAAAGATATAAAACACTTTATAATAAGAAATAGACAAATATTGATCAAAGTAGTAAAAAAGTATAATACGGAAGATATAAAAAGAGACGATCCTCTATTCTGCATCGCTACGACCGCGATAAACACGGCGCCATGCAAAATACGGAAACATTGGAACGATTACTGGATTTGTGACGCGAGCAGTTATTATCTCATGGATATTCTTGTTCGATTATTACCGGTGTTTTTGCTGCGTAAATGATTGTCTAGTTTCGATAAGCTTGCGCTTGTTACACAATTTTTCTATACCTTTGTGTCGTGTGAAATATCATGAAGTACAATTTCTCTTTTATTATACATTTTATATTTTTATATAAAATATATTGTTAATTATATGTACATATTCTTTTATAAGATAATAAAGATAAATAATAAAATAAAAGAAATTTTTAATTGAAATAATGTGTAATCCCACAAAGAGAAAGAGAGAGAGATAAAATATTTGTTATAATTGTGCAAAAAATATTTAAATAAAAAACAATAAAATATTAGGGAATAAGTCTACATATTCGATATCATCCGCGGTTATCCACAAGTACTCTTTATATGGAAGATAAAACACGCGATATTCCCGGAGAATTTCGATTTCAGATAGCAAAAGTCTCTTAAAGTATTGCCCAATCTTCGACTACATCCCCCCGAGGCTCAAAGTGGAAAACTCTGTTCGTCATCAGTTGCGGTACACTCGTGTAAGTAGCGAAAACGTCTTCTCGCAATCCACCCTCACGTCTCGCGACGGACCCGATTTCTTTCCCTCTCGCAAACTCCGGAACCGCCGCGATTGATTCGACGAAGAAATCGGCGATTCATCTCGAAACGGTTACTTTCGACTTCGGAAACTTTAAAGACAGACACGTGGCAATCGCGGACAATGTCGCGGATCATTACTTGATCGAGTGCGGCTATATCGCTCGGCGGAATTGGCGATGCGAAGCTTTTAACGCATTTTCAAAAAGATACGCGCGACGCTAAGTATTCTCGACGGAGCTTTCGAGAGAAAAGATCCGCTTCTACATTTTATGATCTTTTATAACTTTTCTCGTAGCGTCCTCGCTCGAGTATCGTAAAATGCCCATTCAGTAAGCATTCACTAACGATTGAAAAAAGTTATGTCGTTATTTCGTCACCAATGGCTTATAAAACATGAGATAATGATATTAATTATAAAATGGATGTGTTAAGCAAATCTTTTAACGTTTTAACTAAATTTGATAATATTAAAAATTTATTAATTTATTGCAACGATTTGAATACCACACTTGGGTATGTGCATGATGTAACGCATGTCAGTCAGGCTATATAATATTCTCTGCATAATATGGCTCTCTGTAATATCGATTCAAGCTCTCAAAGACTAATTAAGCAAAGTACATGCAAGTCAGTTTATAATACATTTTCATAATTTTTGTATTCTACATAAATATTTCAAGTAATAGAACAAGTAAACAAACATATAAGCATTTGATTAATTGCAGAATTCACGCTTTTAATTTTTTCTTAATTTTTACATTTTCTATTAGAGACATAATAAAATTTTGTCATTTGAATTTTTCAGATAACGATATTCTTTAAAACATATGCAATACCACGTTTTTTTTTATCGCAATAACCCATTAAATTTTATAGAAATTTTATGTTCTGATCAATATCTAATTTCTACACCGCAGTGAAACGCTTTTTATTAGACTTTATATTTCCTTCGCAAGTTTTTATCGTCCTTTTTCGGTCTTTTATGTTAGACGAAGCATCTCCATAATCAGAATGATTTGTTTGCCATTTATAAAGCGATTTTACTTCATATAGACTAAGACGAGGACAAAGAGTAAATCGCGTGTAAACGCGGCATGAACTCGATCCCCGATCTAAGTTGCTTTATTGACAGAACGCGAGATGGTTATATATAGAGGATGAAAACAGGTGGAATGCATCCCCGTTCACTCTTGGTATTTCCAGACTCAAGTTAACAAAATACCATTGAATAACGTAATATCGGAATATCAGAGGTAGATACAAAAATAAAATCTAAGATTGGTTGCATATTTTCATTTTTTTCCCCTCTAATATTTTTCACATTTTACATAGCCAAAAATATATTATAAATTTCCTTTAAAGAGAGAAATAAAAATATTATGTATCAAATATACACTTGTCAGATTTTAATTAAAATGCGAATCGCATTTGTATTTTTCCGCGAATGATATTAATCTTTAAATAAATACTTATATGCAAATCTCTTCTTATCATTTTTGCTGAAATTTTCACCAAGAGAAAGCTATTCCAGAAGATTAAAGATGAAAATTTCAGCCGTGATATTTTTCCAATTCGCTACTTTGAATACCCCCGAAGCTTATTCAGTTAAAAAAAGAAAAAAAAATATTCCTTCATCTCTAGTCAATAAAGCATCCTGTAAAAGCGTCCCTGCTTTCGAACTCGAGAGTTCCTTTATGGATTGAAATCCCGGAAAATCTGCATTAAAGAAAAACGACCGTTACATCACGCTGACGAAATTACTTAAAAAACGATGGATTATATTTTATTAAAATTGAGCCAGAGCTATTTTATGGATAATTTTATAACGAGTGTAACAAATTTCGACATTTTGTTCAGAGGATTATTTTTTTTTAAATGGAAAAATGGCTCTTTTCTCTCGTTCACATATGTGATATCCTGAAACAAATTTTCTAGCCGATTGCCAACGCTTCTTATATTATGAAACACTCGATATTTCGAGCTACTATTTTACTAAATTTCAATCTCTCCGTTTCTACATCAGATGTGATCGAGGAAATGAAACTGTCAAACTCGATTATTAAAATATCTAAATCATATAGACACATCGCTCAATGTCAAAGCGAAAAATCACGAAAAAATACTCAATACGCAACTGTATGATGCATATTCTCCGAAAGGTCATGCAGTTCTCGAAAGGATTCGAAAGTTCTATACGTCTCCGCGATGTGTGGCGAAAGCGTCGCGTATACTCGCAGTAAAAGAAACTGACAGAGGTACGACAGCCTTAGATTCTGTCGAGTCGCTCTCTGTTATCGAAAGAGAAATGTAACGAGTATAGCGCAAGAGAAGATCTCGTTCTCGTGCGATAGGATGTATCTTTGTAGATCGGTATCGAGAATCGATATAAGCTACGATAGAGAGATAGAAGAGTAATAGAGCGCACGTTTTCACGCGACAGGTTCAAATTTCAATAACGTTATTGGCCGATCATTTATCAACATACTCGGATATCAAAAGAAAAAGACAAACTTCTCGATCGAATATTGATAGAGATATTTACTCGATATTTTGTAGACGTTTAGTTTTTAATACACCCCGTAGTAAAGTCCTCGCGATATCGTTGTTGTAACACGAGCGTTGTATCAGGTAACGCACTTTATATTAATTAGTCTCTATTAGTTAAAGATCTGCTTTCGATTTTCTTGACATTATAAAATATTGCCATCCGCACTTGTGTGCACGAAACAGACATTTCTCATTTCTCATTTCTCATTTCAAACTAGCAGAAATTCTTATGACGAGAGATAACTATTTATTAATTAAGCTACTCATATTAATATCACGTAATAAAATGTCCAAATTTCGATTAAAAATATATATGTCTCCTCTTCCGTAACGAAAAAAGTTCCAATATTTCCATAAAGCTTTTTCGTGTTTATCTGATTATTTTATGATCCAGTTATATTCTTCACAGATATAGCCTCTCCTCTACGCTTGAAAACAAAAATAAATAAGAGTCGATAGATTTAGAATGTAAAGAGCTTTGGTATAAAACGTTTGTCCTGACATTAAAATATATTCTTTTAACAGTGTGTACTTCATTTTATGTGCCCTATTATTATACTACAAAAAGAAAAAGGCAAATTTCTCGATCGAATATTGATAGAGGTACTTACTCGATATTTTGTAGACGTTTAGTTTTTAATACACCCCGTAGTAAAGTCCTCGCGATATCGTTGTTGTAACACGAGCGTTGTATCAGGTAACACAGTTTACATCAATTAGTCTCTATTAGTTAAAGATCTGCTTTCGATTTTCTTGACAATATAAAATATTGCCACTCGCACTTGTATGCACGAAACAGATATGTCTCATTCAAACTCGCAGAAATTTTTATGAGAGATAGCTATTTATTAATTAAGCTACTCATATAAATATTACGTAATAAGATGTTAAAATTTCGATTAAAAATATATATGTCTCCTCTTCCGTAACGAAGAAAAGTTCCAATATTTCCATAAAGCTTTTTCCTGTTTATCTGATTATTTTATGATCCAGTTATCTTCTTCACAGATACAGCCTCTTCTCCGCGATCCTTTCAAACGCACAGCCTATTTCCCCTGTCTTCGTTACCTAGGAATATCGACATATCAGCTGTTGTTTACTATAGGCGTTTACCCATCCCAGAACTGATATCGAACCCGACAACGGGAGCTCGAGACGAGGGAAAGACATGCAGCGGGGGATGCTGAGAGTCAGAATAAGCGATAAGAAGGAAAGCGGAGAAAATACAGAAAGAGGGAGAGAGAGAGGTTTCTAACTCATAAATGAATGGATACACGAACTGTTGAATTCGCCCTTCTCCGAGAGACCTAAAAGCCAAGTGGAGAAAAAGCAAGAGAAAGGGACGCGCAATGAGGCGAATAGGGAGCTATTCGCGAAGGACGAAGGGTAAAAACAAGAGAGTAAGCCGACGAGAAGAGAGAGGGGAGGAGAAGAAAGAGAGAGAATGAGGCGCGTTCTGCGATATTGGATTCTGAGTCTCGCGGAATAACGTCAACGTCGTCGTCCACGTCGTGGTTGGTGGGCCGCCCCAGGCGCAACCCAGGCACGACCCTACGACGCCATCGAAGGCGATATAAGCTCGTTCTAGTTTCTCAACAAAGTCCCGGAACAACCGAGAGGCGCCTCCGACACCCATTGGCCCTCCGGACGAACGAACGAACGGAGATGCGACGTTATTTCCATATCGAAATAACGCCGATCGACCTAACCCATCGACGGATAAATCGCTAGGAAATGCCAAGAACGAGGGGAAAATTTCGATTGAGGGCGAATTTCGCTATCCAAAATGTTATCAATCTCGACAATCCATCAATTCTGACAATTCACATATTCATCTAGCGGTGAAAGTTGCCGAGCGTTATACATTTTATATAATAGACTAATCAGAACCAGATGTCAATGTTTGATGCTAAATGTGATATGGATATAAACTTGAATCCTAAGCAATTCGTATGATATATCGGAATAGAATCGATAAGGGGATGAGATTGCGTTTATATTTACAGATTGTAAATATTTGGTGTTTAATTTGGTCGGAAACGGAGTAGTATAATATTCTCTTAAATGGAATCGGTGTATTATTAATGATAAGCAGTGATTTTTCAGTTATAAAAATAACACTGCAAACAGTGAATTTTCATTGAGAAGAATCAGTTGGTAATTAGAGTTCTCAGTTGAAATCTTACTGCCATAATAAGTAAGATATGAGACGGAGAAGCAAAGTATGAATGTTCTCATTGAAAATCAGTGAAATAAATACTGATCTTCGGTGAAATCTTGTCACTGCTTTGATCACTGATATTTTCACTGATTTAGTTCAAGAGAGCACGCGTCAAAATATTGCAATATATTGCAAATATTGCAACTCTTGTTACTAGCTCGTACTAAAAACCTATTTTTATTGCCGTTAAATTTTTGAAACAAAACCCATTAAACGCTCACTCCAAAAATATTATATCAATATCGATAAATCGCTACCGCAGATTGGAAAAACGCAACGATAATATTATTTTCATTTTGCAGCGACATCCCCATAAAAGGTTTACGTCCGTTGCAATGTACCTTCTGGAAACGATGGATTGTTGATTCGATACTTTGCTATTGCATCTTAAAAATTGATTTCTTTCGTCGATGGTCGTTTTATAAATACGCATACACCGGCAAAAATTGCAGCGCAAATTACGTTTCATAAAAGCATCATCGTGCATTTTACGTCGTGTTAAAAGAGAAACTTCAATAACACCAAGGAGATGTTTATCTTGAAAAAAACGAATTATTTCGTTTAACGTTTTACTGCCTCTTAAATAAAATATTAAAGGCAACAAATCCGCGAAAATTATAAACGCAAATAAATTTTCATGATTCACGAATCTCTCTCTCTCTCTCTCTCTTTCTTAAAAGAATTAATAATTTTATTCCATAAAAATAACGTATGGGAGATTAATGCAATTGATCCTCTTAATAGCGTATAATAATTATAGAGAGTGTTTCGGAAATATATTTCCGCCACAAGAATTGTCGGCGCGCTCTGCCGTGATATTGCTCGTATGTTGCGGGATACCGCAGAACGTATATACGTCCATCGTGATATCGGCAAATTTGCCCCCGTCACACGCATGGAACGTCGTCTATAACTCCGGGGGTCCGGCTCGTTCGCTGTCACGAGAGTCTCTTAGGATGCTCGCGTTACAAGTTATAGAAGTACCTGAATCTGCATTGCAGATTAGCCCAGCTGCTGTTTATTCTCTCTCGACAGTCGACACTAACCGCGAGCTGTAAACACACTCTCCCTCACAGTCTCGGCAACCACGTTCAAATGCCCCGTCAACACCGCTCTCCCTCCCGGTCACGTTATTATATTTGCGATCCATCAACGACGGAATACATCCGGGCCGCGGGAGCATCGGATGGAATGCGCGCAACATCATCCGGCAAGTGTCGGTCGATGTGTGTATACAGATATACGAGGTTTTCTAACAAATAGTCCTCCCCCCTCTCCCACCTCCGTATATGATAGAGCGTATGCACGCCACGTATCATAATGCATTCCGTTTATCGTGCACAGATTAATTATCGGTTGCATAAATTATCGAGACGCGACGCGAGGCACGCAATGGGGGTTCGTGTAATTGCGAGCGATTCGAAAATCTATTAGTCGCGGAAATTGTACAGTAGCTCACCCTCTGTCACGTTAATCTCGCGGCGACTGGCATCCGCGCCGGGCAATTACCAATTTACCAAGATCAACGATCCTATATTTTACGAATGATCTATCGTCAATTTATGCACTGTTCGCGGAAACGTTCTCCTAATATTTCCTCGCTTCCTCATCTCCCCTTCCCCTCTCTCTCTCTCTCTCTCTCACTCTCTCTCTTTCTTTCTGTCGACATCGCGGTTCGATTTAAATCTTCCTCGGATTGTTCTCGGATCTCTCTGTCCCCTCACGAGATTTGTTCCGTTCTGATTCGATCGATCCCGCTTCTCGGATTGAGATTTCCGTCTATCGCAACGTTCCCAAATAACTCGGGAACGCTGTTATTCTCCGCGGCCGTTTCCCTGGACCGATTCCAAGTGGTAAGCCCGAGAGACTCGGAAATCGGAGAGAGGGATTGGCCACTTCTCCGCGCCACTCTCTCTCTCTCTCTCTCTCTCTCTCTCTCTCTCGAACTCTTCTTCTTGGCTCCAGGCGGAAAGAATATTACGTCAAGATGTCTGCTCGCTAGATTTCTTTTCTTGTAAACAGACCGAACGAAGGGCGCATCACACCGGGATATACACGTTAGAGTGTGAGGATGAATCCACATCGATTACAAGTGTTTGCTTCCCTCGTTCTCCCTCATAAATGTGAATTTACGGTTCTCCCTTCCCTGCCGTCTCCAGAAAGTCAATCACATATTAATGAATTTATTCATTTGCCGCTTTTTTTAGATTAAATTAACAAAATAAATACTATTCGATTAGATCCCGTCGTGTTTTTCTTCAAGAGATATTGTATCATATCATGATAATTTCGACAGATTTGCGTCACAATTTTCACTTTTCGCTTTTTCTATATTAATTTTTAAGAATATTTTATCTCATCTTTATATTTATTTGCATTATAAGAGTATCTTTTTTTCTCTCTCTCTTCTCCAAACAATCTAAGTTGTTTGTTTAAATGTTTAAAGCGCGGAAATATTATTATACTATTAAAATTCCACAACATCAAAATATACTTAAAAAATTAAAAAGATGACAGGATTAATCTCAAGATAATTTAAAAGAGAATTTATGGTTGGGAAAGTGTCAATGTTAAAGGATATTACTATATAATCCTACATAATAAATATCGGCAAAAGTTTCTCTCTGCGAGAACGTTTGATATTAAATAAGTATGATACTTACTTATATTCCTAGTTTAAGCTTGGAATATCATCCTTCCTAAGATTTGCCTTTCTACAGAACTTACGTGAAAAGGCTTCAAAGGAGTACACGTTTCTAGCGTACGTTTCATCAAACATTCAAAAATGCTAACTTAAGCACGATGTTAATATATAATCTTTCGTATATATTCTGTATTAAAATATACTGCAGTTTTGAAGTACGTTTGTGTGTGTGTTTCGCTTGCATAATTCGTAAATCTCCAAAAATTTTTAAAACATTTCTTCGATAAACTTTCTACATCTCCGATTATATTTAATAAAACAGTCGTGGAATAAAACTGTTACTTTGAATAAAAAATAATATAGATTATTTTTCTCAATAAAAAGATATTATTTTAGAATAATATTCGGTATTTTACTCTCAAATTAATTACATCTTATTTTGAAAGTATATACATATAATGTTTTATTTAACAAAATGTTTACTTGAACAAAAAAATTTATTCTAAATAAATATTATTTTAATCAATAAATCTCGAGATATTGTCTTAAAAAGAGATATATAGAGAAGAAGTTTTTATATACACATAATAGAAACTTGCGGTTCGTGAAAGAGAATTTCTGATATCATCGACGCTCGCGGCATCGATATTTTATTATTCAGCCGTTTCGCTGACTTCAAGATCGAGGTGTCCAGAAAAATTGTAGATTATTATTCATCATATTTATAAATGGACGATATCATTAATTCAATTTATTTAGTACACTATATTAGACTCTCCGAATATTTAGTAGAATGCTATTTGAATTATATATAAATGTTATTATATATTTTATTTAAAGAGAAAAGAGGAGTTTATTTAATTATGTATAACTATCGTCGAAATGTCAGAAAACCAATTGTGAACATGAAAAAAGAAACATTGTTTAAGTGCAATACGAATTTTAAAAAATCCTGCACGATGGGCAAAAAAGCAATCAATTATTTTGGTAATCAACCATTTACTTTCTCGACTAATTTATTATTAATCTTTAAGTGCGGCAAAATAAAAGAGCTCTTTCAAAATTACCAATCAACAAGATAAAATTGCAACACAACTTTAGTGTTTCAATTTTCAATATTATTTTTATAACTAAACTTTAAAGTTTCAATATATATTGAAGCAAAATCTATTCGAAATTGCTCGTAAAATATCACTTTGATCTTAAAGCTTTCGATGAAGTAAGCTTCTTATTCTTAATTATTAATTATTCAAGACGTAGGTACACCGACATTTTTATTGAAAATCCATTCTTTAGATAAGTCAAGCAGTCTATAACAAAAAATGGCATTCGACAATTTTCTAGCACGTTATATATTGATTCTTGTGCAGAATATTTTATAAGCGACTCCTAAATCGACCATAAACATTCAGAATTTTTACGGAAATATTTTTCATATATGTAGAAAAAAACGTCCGTGCGCTCTAAATGAACTTTGGGGAATTGCAGTCGACTCACAATGACGATGAACAAAAAGAACAACGCATATCTACAGACATGTATGCACTAATCTCCACTCGGTAATTAAAAGTTTCCTACACGAGGCACGAACGGCAGTAGAATTAAACAGTTCAGGAAGCGTACGCGATATTTTTGCATTCGTTGATTAAGTGCCTTGAAAATAATTGGACATTAATTAAATTGATGTGTGCTAAAAAGTCGCGTGTGTTTCAAGTTTAACAAATTGTATAACATATGCGTTTCATCGACATTAAAATTTTTTTTAACAAAAATTATTTTTAACAAATTATAATATTATATCTTAATTCATATCTAGTCATACATGTAAGTATTTATATATGTATATGATTATTTTTGATAATCTAAAAAAATATATACAATTTCAAATTCATTAAAGAATCTTTAAAATTAAGAGCTAAAGCAATTTGTAGGTATGTCAGTTATAATTACACGAGTGTGTGTTCTTCAAACCGTTCTGTTCACTCTATCACAGGATAATTGTGAGAAGATTTACGAGCGCGGTGCAACATTAGAGCGCGGTCCCTGACGAAGATGGACAAAGTAAATTTATATAGTTAATGTACAACATGCTTCTCCCCTCATTGTACTCTCCCATTGGACCCTATCTCGCTGGATTACCGCAGCTATATCATAGCGACGATGTCAGAGTATGTTTGCTCGCGAGAGTACACCGGTTAAAGGAGACTGTCAAGTTGTCGACTTCCATTGGCGGGTCAGACCGTCAACAAACTGCTAAAAATATAGTTCGTACAATATAAAAATATTACGTATGATATGAAAATACATCTCATCGCGCATGAAAATAACTTACTTGCAGCGAAAACTGACCATGTTGATTTCCATTGTTGGACTACACTAATCAATATGTGTACACATCATTATCCGATAAAAAGAATGCTCGACATTTAGAAAATGAATGTTTTATGAATTATTTTATTTCGACATAATTTGACGTAAAATATATATAAAATATCGAATTTTTTTTTTTTTCGTAATTTGTTACGATTTATAAAAAAAATGAAATATCGATTATCACTTTCTCAGAGCTCAATTATATATCATTTTCTACAGATGTCAAAAAATATATATAAATTTTTTTGGATTCTTTCAAACACTTTGAGACAGTTAAAAATGCGACAAGGCATTGTGACCTATATGTAACCAGTAACATGGCAAAAAAAAATATATAACCCACAAGGATTAATTCATTTAATCCCGCGATGTCGCGGGGTAGCTTACGGATCAGCACGCGCGCGTGTGCGTATATATTGAAAAAAAAAGGGCACGCACCGACGCATACACCCGAATCGCGAGAGACCCATTTCGAAGAAGCAACAGTGAGCCGGCGGCCGTGAGCTTTGACCCGGTGACCCGGAGTGCGTGGGTTTGCGCGAGGGACTTGACGAAGAGAGCGGTGGAGGAGGAGGTGGTGGAAGAGGGCAGAGAACGGGGGAGGATGGCGGTCTTTCTCCTCTCACCATGCAGAGGATGGAATCGATACCTGTTTCTCCTACCAGCCCAACCGAGCCGCCCCTACCAGCGTCCACCGCCCTCCCTTGCTCACCTTCGTCGTTCGAGCAGACGGCAGGCCGGCCGACCAGCCAAGCCGACCGACCGTGTGTTGGGGGCTCGGGAGGAAGTCGAGGAAATAAAAGCACCCTTCTCTCTTCCCCGCCTAGTGTCGGCCAACAGCCACCGCGATGCACCTGCGGCACCCTCGCCACCCTTCGGAAAGAGCCCTCGCTCTCTCAGGGATAAGCTCACTCCTGGCGTCAGCGCGATATGTTTAATGCATATATTATAATTGCGCATTTTTGATCGTAGGCTCGAGGGCTGTGATTAATTATACGAATAGGGTATAATATAATATGATAGTATTATCTGTCAAATTTTTCTGCTGTCAGTGGGAATTTTTGTCGACACAAGATTGGGTTTTGATTCTGACAATTATACTTTGACGAGAAATACAGCAAATGAAGGAATGATTTTCTATTGATGCATTAACAGTGATAGATAAATGAATAGTAATTAGAAATGATGGATCTCTAGATCTAAGCAATCATGTTTAAAATCAATCGTTGTTTAATCGTTTTCTCTGTTCAATTTTTAAGAGAATTTATAAGTATGTTTACGTTAATTTAATTCAATCGGCATACGATAATATCACTGAAATAACTAGTATTGTCATCAAGACACGCATTATAGCCTATCAAGATTTGAGAATGATCGTTATTCTCGTGAAGCCGCCTCTCTCGCGTAGGATCTGGCTGCGCCTGTCTCTCGCGCGCAGACCACGCGTAATAATTAATTAATTTCCTCGTCATTCGGCTATCGATCGAACGCTTTGCACGCAGTGGCGCATGTAAGAAAATCCGTTGACCGAAATGATAACCAAGAATGGAAATGAAGTGCAAATATTAGCATCCCGACCGGCGATAGGTCTGTCCCCGGTCAGTTTCAGAGAGGAAACCTGACCCTGTCCGAAAGAGCTTGCATTTAATTGATTTTTGAATCAAAGTGCAATGGCGCTGAGATAAAATCGACGATAATAGACATCGATAATATAAAAATTCCATTTCCATTAATTAAAAGCGAAATGTAATCAAATTAATGATTATTACATTAGTTATTTTTAATGAAATAATATCATAATAGAAATATAATTGAAATATCAACGAATCTTCTGTAACAATTATTTTCTTCGTTAAGTACAGCTGACGTCTTGCTTAACCGCGTTATTCGTCTCCTTAATGTTTCTGAAAACTTTAAGCACAAAGAACGCAATAACCGAGGAATATAATAAAGGCCTGTCTCTCACGAAAAATTGCGGGGAATCAAGAATGCTCAATTACGTCGCGCCATACATCAAAGATGTGACTTCTATGTGTTCCACGTGCGCGAAATGGCACCTTAGTTAGACGGCAACACCTGCCCGCAATGGCATTGTAAGCAAGTTAAATCGATGTTCAATTCCGTTGGCAGCTGCCACCTCAATCGCCCGGTGACCGTTTTGACAAGCACTTTTGGCATTTGTAATATATCGTACAAAAATATCGCAATCCGAAATAAATCTACAAAAATTTTAATAAACATTTTTAATCTTTGTTAATTTTCCCCAGAGTACAAAGGGAGCTTTTTACTTGATACAAGTATAAAATAAGGTAAAAAATTCTGTCATTTTATATGGTCAGTAAAACGTGTAATCTCCGTAGACATCCCGTCACCGTGGATCGAAGAAGTAAAATTCGAACAAAAATTCTTTCGCGCAAACGTGTCGGATAACAGAGCCACGTAAAATACATTCGCGTATATTCCCCATCCATTGCACTTTCCGCTAAACTGGGTTAGGAAATGTGCATAGTAGGCACGCCAGTGTATAGTCCCGACAAGAAACTGCGCTGATCGAAATTGCGTTGCCACAGTACCTCGTCCGAGTAAGATTGAAGGCAGGAGAGAGATATATATTTTCACTTCGGACTCAGACACACATTTAAAGAAATATCCTTGGCCGAGGAATTCGTGAATACAAAATTGGAGGAGGAGAAAAACGGCTTTCTAACGTTACGACCGAATATCGTTCGAGCACACAGGAGGGCGGAAGATATCTCGGGGATGCGCTGGCTGCAGCAGCCCGTTACTTCCGGTCGATGGGCATTTATTGCATTGGCGATACATGGGTCCGTGCACATATCTGGGAGTCAATAGCATAATTTGCAGTAGGCTGTTCAATTGACTATTTACATAGTTTTCTTCGGACAATCAAGTTATTCCTTTGATCATTTAATCTTCATTAATTAAATACACGCACGTGAGACTGATAATCAATAATATATGTGTGTAAAAATATATATAAGATTAAATTAAATAAGCTCTCTTATATATAATCAATAGGTATAAAATATATTTCGAAAATATATATTAAAGCGTTGTTTTCTAAAATAGATGTCTTCAAATGCAGATATAGTATAAAGAAAGTAGTGATAATATATTATACTTGAAAATGCAAAATAAAAATCTAGACGATGAAAAACGGAAATGAACAAAAATATATCAAACTGCAATATTTCAAACGATATGAGTATATTAACGACAAGCATGTCAATTACAAAAGAAATAAATTTGAATATAAAAATTATCTTTAAAAAATATTTTGTAACCACTCATCGAGAGAGCTTAGCTTTCTGACTAGTTTGCATGCGTGTGTGACAGGTTATGAAATTTTAATAATTCGCGACACGAGAGCTCTTTCCATCGGATACAATGGATATTACAGTGTGTTATCCAGAGAACTCGGCAAGTTTCAGGTGAAACTGGGCTGAGCTTGAGCTAGCGGAATGGTTTATCGATTCCAACCCTTGTCCTCTTTATCCTTTATTTTCTTTACTTCGTCATGCACATGCATGCACGCATACATACACACATACAGAGCACTACCCGGAGTCACAGTCGGTTTACGTTCGAATTAACAGTCCGTATTTTATAATCTTCGCTCCTAAATCTTTCCCATTGGATACTGTATCACACGCTTCGCAGGGTCGCGTGCAAAAAAATAATATGTTTCCATTTATCTCGAGAGATTAACCATCTCCCTGATTCGATGCAATGTACCGGTTTTATTTAATTTCGATTTAATTCCAAGAGATTCATACATTCACGCGCGCGTCTAATTTTTCGATTGATTATCTACATCTTTGCTTATCGTTAGAGCAGCTCCTCTCTCTGTCTCTCTTTCTCTGAAAGCGAGATTGGATTTTTATTTATTCATATATGTATATCTATGTTTCGCATTAAATCTCGCCATTGACTCGGTCGTCGGATTCGTAGCGGATTCGTTTGATTAATGATTTCGCCATTTCTCGCAGAATATCGTAACGATTTGACTCGAGCGAGGCGAACGTTAAAGGTGTCGCGCGTTTCGGTTGAGCGACGCTTGCTTTGGCAGGGTGGTTTATTGATTCTGTCCCTTTTCCTCTTTACTCCCTACCCTTTACCCGTTCTGCACACGCTTTACACAACCCGGAATGTTACGAGATTGCTGACGTACTCGTTACCAAATTTTCGCGCATCGGTCCCAACCGCTCGACGTTTCCAGGGGAACCGCTCGTCGAGAATTCGTCCTGACGATTATTCAAAAACGCATATTGCAAGTCGCGTAACGACTGCGAGTCACTGAAAATATTCTCCCAAGCCGATGTAGCTCCGTCCTTTTCAGTTCAACTTTCCCTCTACCTCGGTTTTTCCTCTATATTTCTCTCCTTCCGTCGCGTGAGCGTATTTAATTTTAATTCTGAAAAAATCCTAGAAGAAGTGTTTTTGTATTATATTTATATTATATTTTTATATTTCGTTAAATTGACAGTTTTTTTTATTTAAAACATGCCTTTCTCAAAATCTCAAACTTGAATTATATATACACATTTCTGATATGTTATCGTTATAAGTAAAAATATATTCAATTATAATAATATACCATTATTAGAATTTTTAACAACGTCACACACTGCTTAAGTTAACAATGTTACGCGCAAATTAGTCTTCGTAGCGATAATAAAATAATCAAGTTTCGCGTATGACAATAATCCCCATCTCTGAATGAGACGCAATTAACGGAATATCCTTTCACATTTAATAAATAATTCTTTGTTTTTGATGGTTCTCAATTCCTTCTGGTGGCGAGCATCTCTATATCACAACATCCAGCTAATTGAAATTATTCTTTTAGACGCGAATCGATACTTCACAAGCGTGCGAGGATCTATTTTAATATATCATAATAGAGAATATATAAGAGCGAAATATCGAATCTATTAAAACCTCAGGCTAATTTTGCATCACATTTTTATATGGTACTGAAAGGATTAACGAATCCGTGTATCAAGAGAAATGTCGACAAGCAGAATACCATCATCTTAGATCTTAATGCTACAAGATTCAATTTTAAAGGCTTAGAAATAACTCGAACGTGATCGTTGATATCGCGAAATTCGCGCAAAAAGATCTAGATAGAGAGAATATATTTGAGTTTTCAAAGTATTTATAAATCCTTCGAGCTGGATTCCGCGGCGTTGAGAGGGTCGTTTCCGCGAGACGAGGAGAAAATCGCGGAACAAGGCAAATCCGTTCGTCGATTTGATCTGTTACGGCTCTCTCCGTTTCGCTCTCACACACACAATCCGAGTCCCGGTATTCCAATGGTCCTGTATACGTCGTCGAGAGGCGCACGATTTGACAAAGATTATCAATAAGATTATAATCCGCAAGGCAGCGGCGAAATCAGTAGAACGGTCTGGCATTCAACAGGCCTCAAACCAGTGACCCAAATCCGCGACGCTCTCTCTCTCTCTCTCTCTCTCTCTCTCTCTCTCTCTCTCTCTCTCTCTCTCTTTCTCTTTCTCTCCATCCAATATTCTTTTAACGTTTTTGCTCTCATATTGGCAGAATGTTCGGGTATGTAAACGCGGTCCGATATATATATCGGCAAATTAGGCAATCAGATTTTGTCAAAGTGATAAAGTAAGCTAGGATATTTCTTATTGTTAGTGATATACAGAAAAAATTTAGCGACAATATTTTTTAATTGTTCCTGTATCAGTGGAGTGTCTTATTAAGTTCCGAATAGCGTAAAATGCAGTGCACGTATTCTCTTCTTAACTTAACAATAACATGTATTTAGAATGCCCAATTTTTTATGTAATAAAGAAAGATTTTAATTATTTTTAATTTTGGTTTAAAAACTATCTCTATTATTTTTTATTGCATCGCACATTTAATTCATAGATATCCAAATTACATATTGCTAGATATATAACACTCTTAAAACGTTGACACATGATAATTTAAAACTTTGGATAAAATGGTCTGATAACGGAAATATTTGCTTTCGAGATACGAACGCGAATTACGATAAGTTGTTGACTGACACGAGGCTTGATATAAAAGAAATATGAAGCCAAAGGTAAATTTATACAATTTAAAAAAATTATGATATTTGTGACGTGTGCAAATTATGTAGGCGTTTTTTAATTATCTTTTTATACTTTAGTGAAACGCACAACGCTTCTTTTTTTTTTAATAAAAACATATATACTTTCGTAAAATTACTTAAGAAAAGAAATATATTGTTAAACGGTAAGAGATACGGAATGTTATGCGGAATTGTGAGAGTTTAGTAAAGAATTTTATATTGAGTTCCCGAGTATCTCTTGCGAACGGAAGATTCGCGCGCGACACGACTGCAAAATCGCCGAAATGAAGTTAACCCAAATCCATACATATCGTAACGGTGTTTTCGAGGGGACGAATTATCGGGCGACCCATTTTCATCCAATGTCGCGCCAGCCCTTTTTTGACCGCTTGCCGACATGGAAATATGATAACGCGTACCCGCCAGGCGTCAAAGAGGAAAAATGGCGTTTGCTGGATGTCGATAAGACCTCGCATAACCTTTCGCAAAAAAAAAAAAAAAAAAAAAAAAATCGAACGAAAAAATATTCTCTCTTTCCCGATTCTCTCTATATCTCTCTCTCTCTCTTCATACCGCGATATTTGACGTGTCAATACGGCAATTTCGCGGAATATTTAAAAGTTATCTGCGCACACGTCTCCCCAACTATGCGCCCAACTTTCTTTTCACCTGGATCAAGTTTTCGGACGTCGATACGCCTCGGACGTCCCGCGCGCTCGCGAAAGTTAAGCACAAATTTGCATTTCAGAAAGTTACATTCTCGCCGCGCGCGCGATTTTCAGCGAGACCTTTCGACACACAACTTCGCAAAAATTCTGTCCCCTTCGCGAATAAAATTTTATTCAAAAGTAACCAACTAAAAAGCGATTACACAAATAATGCCCAATCCTACGAATGAATACGTGTGTAAAAGATTAAATTGACATGGCTGCTTTTCCGCAACTTAAAAATTTTTGTGTGTTAGATTGGAGAGTTATAATCTTCCAAAAAAAAAAAAAAGAGTTCAAGACTATTCTGCGTCGAAAATTTTATCAGCAAGTACGGGGAGAAACGCATAAATATCAAGATAAAGAAAAACAGAGACAATTCACTTTCTTCCAATTTAATTTATATAATGTTGCTATGCACATTGTACATAAAATTATCCTTGCCAATGCGATCTAATCTTCTCTAGTGTTGGGAATTCTCTCCATCTCAGTGTCGGAGAATAATTATCCAAATTTTATTTAATTAAATTCAAGACCTGAGAATATTCTCTCGCCAGGCACACGAATGAGACGCTTTTGCATTCCCTGGATTTTTAAAATGAAACTCGGGCAAGCATCCTTAGCTGCGATTTCATTGTGGAACAAGCTGGTAATCGCGATGAGCGCTGAATTTTAAGCCGCGGTCGAATGAAATGGTTCTCGAAAACGTTCGCAGACTCGAATCACTTCGACTGTCGTTAAGATACGAAAAGATGAGAGGGGAGATGCGAAAGGCGCAGATTAGCCTACTTTCTTTGATTCGAACGATGAGCCAAGGAACGATCTCGGTGTGCTTGCTAGTACATACAAACGCGCGTTTGATTATATACACCTCGATCATCTAACATATTATATCCTCCGCTATTCTGGCAGACTCTCGGGCCGCATTGTACGCAAATTTAATGCCGCGTAATAGCACATGCGCGCAGAATCTACCCAAGCTAATTCCCGTCAAAATTTCATTCGGCGATGCAGGTCGCGATCGTTAGAACGCATAACGGGTAACGCGTAAATCGATATCGCTCAATCGCTCGTTATGCACGTCGATGAACGCGTTAAAAGCGTGATATCCAACCACGTTGATTCTCGCGCGTGGCATCGCATGATTGCCTGAGAAAATAATTTTGTAACCATTTGCCGGATGAAAAAAAAAAGTCAATTATGAACGAAAAATTTATTCAGCTACACGCGAACCTGCGGCGTGTAAAATACACCAACTCTTCAAGAAATTAATTTTAGAATAATGAAAAATGCATGAACCTCCCAAGAGATGAATTTTCGTATAATAAAGTGCTTACTTCTCATGCTGCCCTCCACATCTCTGATATGACCTAACTTTTTTATCTATAGATTTCAGTTTGGTATCAATTTTTTCTTGATGAGAAAATATCGGCTAAGTTTATTATTATTTCGCAAATTTTCATTTTTTTACATTTAAAAATATCTATGATTAATTCCCAAATTAAAAATTCATCACAAAAGAAGTGGATTTATATTTTTTTAAGAATTAATTGCAGAAATATCTAATACAAAAGATCGGAAACTAGGAAAAGAAATGTGTGTGATATTCCTTGACATATTTTTTTCAAAGGATATATTATTTTCAAATTAATCCAAAAAAATTCATAGACAAAAAGTGTCTTGCTAGACCGTTTTGACTGGAACACCCCGGTATATCGAGCGACAATTACCAACAGGCGATGTAATAACGAGATACACAGAGAAAATGTACTGGTTACAGGAAATTTTAATGGAAATAATATCGCGACTGTAATTTCATGTCGCGCTGCGTAAAACCCTCCTTGTCGCTCGTCTTGTGTGCGGCAAATAGTAAATAGCTCTTGTTACGTGGCGAGAATTCTGTAGGTTGAAACTCCTTGGGGGATTTACCGCGCCGTTAATTTTACGGGGATACGGCTGGTGAGAGCACATGGAACAACCTTCTCGAATGTGGAGCATCCACAGGTTGTCGTCTGACCTAACTCGACCTAACCCGAGTGATTAAGGACGTTGAATCAATGGAAAGAGGATTTCAAGAGCGACGATATCCTCCGTCAAATCGCTATCTACTTGTCAAACGAAGAAGCTTGTTAATTCCATCGAGGCAGAATACTCAGACTCAAAAGCCTGTTATTTTGCCGAGTGATTTGTAATATTGAATAATATTTCTTTAAATGATTTGAATTATTAAAGTTATCGAGATCTCAATCGCACACTCTTTTGCATCGTTAAATCACACCCCCTTTGAATTGGAAACCGATCTTGCCCGAGTCTTGCGATTCAATGATCGCAAGAATGGAAAGCAGTTGCCAACCATATTCTCGTTCCTGTTAAAAGAAATTCCGTCCCTCTTAAAAATGACTCTTCAGCTTTCGTAGCAACATTATATACCCACAATTGCACGAATCATTTCGCAAACGTCGCGTTTCAACGACGTCGGGACAAATTACGCTTGAGAACAGCACGTCAATCTTTTCCTCAAATCTTTTCCAATCGTTCCACCCGCACTGGCAAACAATACTCTTTGTTAGCTTAGGTAATCTCGCATTTCGAGCTGTCGAAAAAGAGATGCAAACGACAATAAATTTTGGCTAAATAAATTCGTTCAGATGCCGTTTCATTGTTTCTAACCATTGGAGGTAGGCTTGCGAAGGTGCAATCAATACATGAACCTACAACCGTCTCCACGTATACAATGCTAGCCGGCCAGCTCGACGAGAGAAAGAGAGAGAAAGGGACAAGCAGAAGGAGAGAGAGCAGCGTATATCACTTCTTCTCCCCGTCGACTGTTGCTCAATGCTTGTTTGTGAAATGTTCTCCTCCTTCCTCTTTAAACCCTTTCTCTTCCTCTTTCAAGCTCTTATCTCTGCATAAATTTTCTTCGCGCTTGATCTCACCTCCTTTTTATTTTCGGAATAATGTAAAATCTTCTGCCGGGTGAATTTGCCAAAAGCACCCCTTTTGACGACGCGCCTTCGTTCTGTTCCGGGAAATTCAGCATCGTCAATTCATTTTCGAGCCCAGCGAGGGTACATTGGCCGACAGAGTTCGGTAAACAAAAATTCTCGTTGTGATTTACGACTTATGCGCTTTTCCTTCCGAAAATATTCGCAAGAGTAGTTCAGCTCCTTCGTTCATTCCTGTTTCAATCAATCTTTGTCTTCCTTCGTCATCGATATTTATCATTGTCCCTAGTTTGCAATTAAATTGGGAAGCAAAACGGATAAAAAACGAGACCGTTTATCCACTTTTCCTATATTTCGTTCTCACAAAACGCGGCTACAGATGCGCAACATCTCATTTTACGGGAGAATTCTTGCAAGGCTTTAGAATTGAAGAGTTTATCTTTCCGAAAACGTTCGCAGACAATTTACAGACGTCGCGCATTCGTCTCAAAGACAATTTCCAGACAATCAGCATTCACTTCGAGTCCGCGAGCATACGTATATCAACGTTCTTTCGTGCGTGAGTAACGTAAGTGAATCTGTTTGATCTGCAGGAATGGGGAGTGTCGGCAGCAACGTGACAGGGACGACGACGACAGATCCGACGACGTTCCTGCCAGATGCAACGCCGACTCTGAGCGAGCGCGAACAGCTCAAAATCGAATTCTACAAAACGTACGACGTCATGACGGGGGTACGGATCGCCGCGACCCTCGGCGGCTTCTTCAGTTTAATGGTGTTACTGGTAGTTTACAAAAGCAGGTGATTATCAATAACATCTCGCAAGCGCGATATTAGTCGCAAATAATAGGTCTGCTTAAATTTACGTAAAATATAATTGAATTGTTGATTTAAAAAATAAAATTATTTCCAAAAATATTTAACTAAAAAAAATTATTTTTTTTATATATGCTTATAATTGGTACATTTTCAACTTTGATATTGCACCGTATAGTTTTTGAAGCTTTAATATTCAATATGTTGATAACTATACATGCCATCAAATAAGATCCTGTTCATCTAAAATTAACAAATAAAATTTTTCACGTTTCTATTTTTTTTTTATTTTTTCTATTTGATTATTGATTTCATTTATTGTTATTTATTTATCTATATAAAGTATGATTCGTAAAAAAATGGCTTCTTTTATATCGGTTACCTAAAAAAATATTAAACAATTTTTAATATTTTTGTTTAAAAAAATAAATTATTATAGAAATGAAATATAGTACATCCATGATACTTCCATTGTCGGAATTAAAGTGAAATTTAAATATAATTTATATATTTATCAGGTGCAAAGCGAGTAAACAACTGGAGGACCCGGCATTAACCGCGGCGGCGGAGGCGGCGGTCGCCGAAGCTGAAGCCGAGGAACGAGCGCTCGCCGCCGCTCTCGAGGCAATCGCCAGGTTACCACCTAGGCCGGGTCGCGGTCCACGGAGGTCGTTATGCGTCGAGGTAGAGACTATAATAGCTTAAATATATATTCTCTCTCCGTAAGATAATAAATCGAATAAAATAAATATCTTATCAAAATGATCAAGAAATATATATCGCCGATCTATTAAATGGAAAACGTTCTCTCTCTTTCTCTCTCTCTCTCTTTATTCTCTAGAATATCTATCTGAAATCCGAGATATTCTTATAATTGATTAGTAATTCGTCCTTTTAAACACCGGATAGTAGATAGAAATTATATTTAAACCAGATAAACCAGCCTCATTCACCCGTGGTGGCACCTCGCTTCGCTTCGGTCGGAGGTGGATACGACGCCCTGCTGGCACCGCCAATCAGGCAACCGAGGTTGGCTCCCCCCGTCGATCACAGAAGATGTAGCTCGGTCACCTGTAGCAGCACTGGAAGTAGTTATCTGGAACGAAGAGGTTCAGCCATGGTAATGCCGTGCCTTCCGCCACCTCCATCCTTCCCGCGTCACGCAGCCTATGATGAGCCATGGGACTTATATTACCCCATCGATATTCAGGTAGACTTGACGTTCGCGATCGCGAATCTTCCGAGATAATCTGAACTCTTCTTTTCAATGATCCTGTTCTTGCGAACATTGAAAAATAAATTGCATTCCTCGTCTCTCCCCCCCCCCTCTCCTCTCCTCTCTTGATCTACTCTATAATTATTTTTATACGAGCTTGCCAATGTAATTCGATCAACTGTCGTTGTGATTCTATCATAACAATGATACATTTACCATCTCTTTCTCGATTATAAGCATCGTTAAAATGTTACGATATCCGTTCGCGTCAGGTAATTATTTCGACAAAGTCGAAATTTATCGAAAATTTCCATTATGATCAGGTAATACAGCCAACTCCAGATTTATCGCCGTGCGGTAGCGAGGTCGGTCTCTACGCCGGTGCGGTCGGCAACCTTATGGCGGGGTCGTCGGGCAGACGGGCGCCGTTGGCGTCGATGGGCAGCGTGGACCCGCCCGATCCGGACTCCAGGTCGCTCGGCTCCGACTCCGTGTTCCTCAAGAACGAGGACGAGGAGCAGTGCATCGATACGGAGGACGAGGTCTCGGGCTTCTCCACAGACTCGGACGCGCCCGGGCCGAGCTGTCGGCGTTTCCTACGGGTGCCTTCTAAGAAAAAGCGAACCCTCGACAAGTGGGACGGATGCGCGGGCTGCGTGCCCAGGCGACGGGCCGGTAGCAAACCCTGCCAAGAGTGCTTGACCATCAGTGCCGCCGTCGAAACCTCCAGGTGAATTCTCACTTACGGATTTTCAAACGAAAAGAGAAAGAATTTTTTTTTTACAGGATCGTCGTATATTTAAAAGCGATCGAACTTTGCTAATTAATGATAACGAACTCGTGTAAATATCAATAATCATGAGCGTTTCGATCCACTTTAATTTCTATCTAGCTGCAGATGTACTCTCATCTCTTTTCTTCCGCGATTTAAATGTCAAATGAGCCTTTTTCATTCTTGTTAATAATTATAAGAGATTGTTTCGATTTATTGTAGTTTTGATCTGGTTCTAATTGTATTATCTTCTTTTCTTCTTTCGCAATTTTACATCAAAGAGCCTTCTTTATTTTCTTCATTAATTAATAAACTTTTTATGACAGGGCGCAACCAGCCTCAACGACGACTAGTAGCAGCCAGAGTAGCGTGGGATCTCCACCGTGTTCACCGCCGATCGAGCTGAAGCATAGACCACCACCACCAGCGCCATTGTCATCAATCCCGCCAATATGGTCCCAAGAAACGCTCTTTTAGGATGCGTTTTTCGTAGTGAGCATGTCCTTCGACCTGTTTTTACCGAGACACGGAGCTAAATCCAGAATGTCGATATCCGAGGAAATCATTTGCCCAAAAACGTGAACCTCAGTCTTCATCCAATTCTTTAACCGCCCTATCATACCGCCAGTAATCTCTCTCTCTTTGGTTCTTTTATCGTTATTAAATATATTTTAAGCGTGAAATCCACCGTAGAAGATTAAAATCGTTTAATCAGCCAATTTCAATTATAATGTAGCGATCGTCGATATTAAATTATTACAAAAATTTCTGATGCAGCAAAATTAAAAACAAGCATTATACTATTGGAAATGTAAAAAAAAAATAGCAATGAACGGGCCGAGCTGTCGGCGTTTCCTACGGGTGCCTTCTAAGAAAAAGCGAACCCTCGACAAGTGGGACGGATGCGCGGGCTGCGTGCCCAGGCGACGGGCCGGTAGCAAACCCTGCCAAGAGTGCTTGACCATCAGTGCCGCCGTCGAAACCTCCAGGTGAATTCTCACTTACGGATTTTCAAACGAAAAGAGAAAGAATTTTTTTTTTACAGGATCGTCGTATATTTAAAAGCGATCGAACTTTGCTAATTAATGATAACGAACTCGTGTAAATATCAATAATCATGAGCGTTTCGATCCACTTTAATTTCTATCTAGCTGCAGATGTACTCTCATCTCTTTTCTTCCGCGATTTAAATGTCAAATGAGCCTTTTTCATTCTTGTTAATAATTATAAGAGATTGTTTCGATTTATTGTAGTTTTGATCTGGTTCTAATTGTATTATCTTCTTTTCTTCTTTCGCAATTTTACATCAAAGAGCCTTCTTTATTTTCTTCATTAATTAATAAACTTTTTATGACAGGGCGCAACCAGCCTCAACGACGACTAGTAGCAGCCAGAGTAGCGTGGGATCTCCACCGTGTTCACCGCCGATCGAGCTGAAGCATAGACCACCACCACCAGCGCCATTGTCATCAATCCCGCCAATATGGTCCCAAGAAACGCTCTTTTAGGATGCGTTTTTCGTAGTGAGCATGTCCTTCGACCTGTTTTTACCGAGACACGGAGCTAAATCCAGAATGTCGATATCCGAGGAAATCATTTGCCCAAAAACGTGAACCTCAGTCTTCATCCAATTCTTTAACCGCCCTATCATACCGCCAGTAATCTCTCTCTCTTTGGTTCTTTTATCGTTATTAAATATATTTTAAGCGTGAAATCCACCGTAGAAGATTAAAATCGTTTAATCAGCCAATTTCAATTATAATGTAGCGATCGTCGATATTAAATTATTACAAAAATTTCTGATGCAGCAAAATTAAAAACAAGCATTATACTATTGGAAATGTAAAAAAAAATAGCAATGAAGAAGAGAAGCAAGAAAGTTAACCGATGAAGGGAGGAACGGAGGAGAGGAACATAAGATAGACGAGACGGAAGAACGACGGGAAGCATTTTTGCTCGCGGAGAAATATCGGAGATTTTCGATATTACGGCGGCGAGAATCGTATACGGAACCGGAGCAAACCCATCTTAAGGCGGTCTGGATCGAAACGAATTTCACGTCGACGGTATAGTATATACTCTCCGTGGCAACTGGTCGGAACTCGGATCAGATTATTCGCCGGTTCCAAAGAAACGCGCGTCTCAAAAACCCGCAGCAAGAAGACGCTCGCAAAATCTATCCAAGATTCTATCGACATGTTTTAGAGACGTCTGTCTACTTTCCAAGATAAGTTGGCGAACAATGTGTGCGTACAATGGCGGGTTTAATCTGACATTTAAGTTTAATTATATGAACCCGTAGCCACCGGCATCGCGACCCACAGGTTTATCTGGAATCGTACTTTATCGCGATCTCATTCCTCTTGAAGAAAATCGAGCGGCTTCGTTGATTTCCTTAACCGCATCTCTTCGTACAACAAGCATCCCTCGAGACACGCGTCGGCGCACATTCGTGATTCATTTAACAACGAAAGCAAGCAAATGCACTTCCTCGCTTGGACATTCCATTGGCGTCCGCGACGCCGATCGAGAGAAATCGAGAAGATTTCAAGCGACCGAATCTGGGATTCAGAGAACGCAGGGTGATCTATAAATATATATCGCACAAAAAAAAAATCCGAGAAACGAGCGGAGAAACTCGTGTTCCAATCGATCAGGGTGAAGGCGAGAAACTCAGGAGACAGTCGAAGGAACCGCGACGAGGGGGCACCGATCGACGATGCCGCGGGGAGATAGGGAATTATTTTTATACAAGCGCGACGATAATCAAGCTCGTTGGACTGATCGTGATGCTTCTCGCGGAAACAATAATTAATGCGAGCGCGCGACACTCGATTGTCAGTGTAATATGTGATTGTCAACGACGCGAGAGAGCAAACGAAAGAGTGAGAAACAAAGGGGAAGAGAAGCGTGAGAAACGGAAGCTGCACGCGCTCTCGTTCGGACGCGGAACCGTCGAATCGGTCTTCAACGTCGCGATTTTTCCCGGCGGAAAATCGCCGATTCGCCGGTTCGATCCGACGTTTCCCTAATGCGTGGAAACAAAACGTATTTCTATTTCGTGTAATCTTGTAAGCTCTGTAAGGTTTTGGGTGTACGTGTACGTGTCTATAACCCTCTTGCGTACGATAGATAAACGCCGTGCTCGATGGAGGGGAACCGGAAACAGGACGATTATCACCGGCCACAGCGAACCGAGATTTCTTTCGCGAGACATTTTATTTTATTTATCGGTTGCACCGTAAAGTTTGTTTAGCAAATTTCTACCGGGCTAGAATATCGATCGACATTGAATATTTCGAGAAATACCCCGTAATCAGGCCTGTAATATATCAACCTAGAGAAAAATCTAGAGAGAAACTTACTCTGAGGAAAAATATAGGAAATTATTTCTATTCTTCGCACTCGTTAATTCAGTGATATTAGCTGACGAGAAGCTCGCTGGGTGTAGAAAATCGAATTTATCGAGATATTAGAACGGTGTAAAGAAAACAAAAAAGAAAAAGAAAGAGAGATATAGTAAACGAGAGAAATTTATCGTTGACGAAAGCAATTTATATACGTCACGCGTCTATTTTCGGTAAGAAGCCAAAACATAGTTTAATCAGAGGGGGCCCGTATTCCTCTATCTCTACATCCTGAAGACTTTATCGCGAAAGCTAATATCACTGCCGGCGAAACCCCTCCAGGCACATGACGAGATAAATGAATAAAAATAAGAGCAGAAAAAAATATACAGTAAAACACATTTACGTAAAAGCAAAACGAGCGCATGAGGACTATCTACCGTTGTTCTAGCCAGGAGTTTGTATAGTAGACGAATAAGAGACGAAAACCGACAAGTTATTATAATAAAATGGGGATGAAATGAAAAGATATATATATATATATATATATATATATATATATATATAATGTAACAGGTGCCGACGCACGCAGTGCTCTGCGAACGTTACTTTTAGATAGGTGTACATATACGATCGTGCGTTTTACGACGGCGAAAAAAATCCCCTCCCCCGATTGATAGAAAAACGGTGGGAAGCGAGAGACTCTAACGTTGTCTATGCGAAGAAGAGACTTTATATTACATTGGCTGCGTTCCAAACTTTGCCCCGGAGATACGTATCCAACAAACCGCTAACGCAAGAAGTACGAGAGAATGTATACTCGAGTGACTCTCTATAGACACTCGTGTAATTCCCTTTAGTAATTTATATACGGCTATCCGTTACTCTCGACCATTAGGCGAAAACGTCAACCTTTTGCGGACCTAAGAGATTACGAGAAAGTTTCTTGGAGACGAAGAGAGAGTGTGAGAGAGAGAGAGAGAGAGAGAGAGAGAAATGTCTAAACTTTTAGGGATACACGTACAATCGATAAAAGTTTCATGATAAATAGGGAGAAGTCCCTAATTGGATACCGTATGCCTTATTGAATCATTGTTATATATATGCGTATAAAGAGCCAATAATTCGCTTGCGAGAAAGTGACAGGGGGGCGAAGTTTTCGCGAACGCAGCTGTAGAAAAATAAAACAGAATTATTAACGCGGAAGGTGCGCTTTGTTACACGCTGACACGCTGATGAATACAGTTCCAATCGAAAACATTTGAACAATATCGTTTTGAACACCATCGTCCCCGTTTTTCCCCCGAAATGAGAATTATTAGACAAAACATATACTTTAAATATACAACATAACGGAAAAAACGAGCTAGTGAGAGTCTAATTACAAAAAAACATGCACATAAAAAAACCAAAATTTTCATTAGAAAATCCTCTAATTTAATGTTTAATTAAAGAACTTTTTATGGAGATTTTGGTTTTTTTATTTGCGCTCTATTTTTTAGGCTACATTAGCCCGTTTTTTTTTGTTTTGTTGTATATTATTTATTAGACCTTTTTTTTATTTTTATTGTCTATTTGAAATGTGTTCTCGAGAATCTCGAGAGAATGACAAAAATCTGGGGTGAAACCAGCCATTGTCAATCTCTGTTGAAATAACGAAGCTAATTTCCACGCGATTATCCCTCGATTACGAGCAAGGTATAAAGTATAAACCCCTATTCTTGTCGGATTTTCATCAATAGGGAACAAGGTTTTCAGCGGCGTATTTGCGTGCAACACGTCGCTCCAGTAGTCGCGCGAGACAAGGAGCTTGAAAACTTCGCGAGTGCTGCCGAATTGCCAAAATGTAACAATCAAACAGTGTCTAGTTGAAGTATAAGAAAGAGAGCCGAGAATACATGATACGTACGTACATACGGATATATATATATATATATACGCGCGAATGAATGCGTGGACGCGTGCGTGAGTGCGTGACGAGTAGTTTAGCGCGACTTTAGGCGGGCAGAACGTATATATGCATGTGTATATGTATATATAAAAAAAAAACAAAAAACAAAAAACAAAAAAGAGGGAGGCGAGTATGCGAGAGACTTTTTAGAGACTGTACACGGAGTTCGTGTGTCGATTAATTTTTAGCGTCTACAACGTTCATACAACCATGTGAACCTTCTCTCGGTGCCTTTCTGCTGCACTTCTTCCATCGTCGTTTAGAAAAATATACACTCTCTTCTGACTATCCTCTCATCAGCCACTCACTC